>NC_057804.1:533561240-533826683 GCF_018294505.1 Triticum aestivum | reverse complement strand
TGGGTCGGCCGGCTGGGCCAGTGGGCTGGCCTGGCTGTCAGCTGGGCCGGTTGGCCCATTGGGGGGTCCCTTTTCTTTTGTTTTGTTTTTTTATACCTTTTATTTATTTTACTCTTCTGTTTTAAATCATTTTAAATTACTTAGGCATTTTATAAAAATGGGTTTGTTGCACCATAATTACCTTTGTAATATTTAGTACAATCCAAACATTTTTGTTTTAATTTTTGAAAACTTTTATTGTTATCATTAATTTGAATTTTGAATTTTGGACCGGTTTTGTCCTAACGATAGCTTAGCAGCAGTAATCGTGGTGACGTGGCACCATTAGCGTGGGATCACTGTAGCTTAATTATCCGGGCGTCACAGTTCTCCTCCACTACAAGAAATCTCGTCCCGAGATTTAAGAGGGGAGTAAGGGGGAAAGTTCTGGTTACAATATTCTAACGGATCTTCTCGAAGAAGTTAATCCCTTTCGTTGATGTCTTCAATTCTTTATTCCAATGCATCATGATAAACTTGTCATCATTTCTTCGGGAACTCCATCGTACTTACGAAAGGATAAGGGGCAGCTCACTACGACATAATGCTTCTGAGGGAAACAATCTGGGGTTAACCCATGAATGAGCATAAGATTATCTCTCGAGTTGAACATATGAAATACCTCGAGAGTAAGGTACGAAGGTACCATAAGAGGCTCCAAGCGGATAGATAGTTGCTCGAAGCCTGAACCAGAGTGAGAAAGGGGTTCAGAGAAGCGAGAGTAAGTATTGCGTCTGATACCAGAATAGATCACTAGGACGGTGGCCCGTGAATTACATACGAGGCCACGCGCGAGGAATAACTTTGGGAATAGGGGGGTGTACAGGACAGTCAGGTTTCGATCCTGTGGAACTGTGGGTTATGGGCCCACCATGGGGGTTAAAAGTAGAAAGGGGACCGATAGCAAGGCATGTCAGATGATAGACTGTCAGTTATGTTGCCAACAACGTCAGTACCAAGGGCGAGGGACGAAGAGAACCATTTTCCTGCTCGTTGAATGAGGCGGACCAATAGGCAAAGTTCTCGTCCATCGGTGGTTACCGGAATGTCAACAACAATAATAACAAGGTCTTACTAACAAATTGTACACCGAGGTGTGTACATAAGCAGAAGAATATTACTGCTTAGATCATATAGATCACCAGAAAGGTTAAACAAAATAATGGAAAGGAAAAGCTGATCCTCAGATTAAATAGAACAATGGAAAGGAAAATGTGTTTAAACACATTATTCAGGGGGTATAACCTTCCCAAGGACAAGCAGAGCATGATATCCATGACAGGATATAATTGTAGAAAACCCCTTAGGTTAGGGGAGAGCAAGTCCATGACATTACCCAAACAACGGTGTTTGGATAATTGCGCAAGAAACACTTAGCATTGGGCTTCAAATGTTCTTGTTGAAAATCAGAGTACCACAGACATGTTTCGGGATAACATTGACATGTTCTTCAAGCAAAGGTCAGTCTTTGGATACACAAAGGATCCATCAGGAACAACTCATAGAATAAGTCTTGCAATAGGCCCTCCAACCAGGTGTGCTAGGCATGACATCACCTTATTGGGTTATAGAAAGACCAATGCTATGACTCTTGGAAAATGCATCCCAACCATCATATCTGACCGGGATTCATACCTGATTGGTGTTAGGGTATCTCAGACTCAGGATGCCTGAGAAGAATAGGTGCAACGCAATTGCCGAGATGGCATTATATGATTCTCGGGAAATGAACTATGGAAGCGAGTTTCGATCAAGGGTTCATCATTAAGCCAAGGAGAGGAGGAGGAGGTGGCTGATGGACTCAGCGATAATTCAACGAGGTATCCAAAAAGATGGATCTCCACAATTATGTGGATAAGGAGATAACGTTTGTCAGATCAAATGATATAATGAAGTATGCTCGAGGAAAACATACAAAATTAAACATTGGTTGAGAGGTGCGCCCGAAATATGGGTTGGGTTGCACGACCAATGTCAGAATGGTGATTCAATAATCAATAATCTAAGAATGAATGGCCAATCATTAACTTCAAAGCAATAGGGTTGCTAGAAGGGCGGAATCCAAACAGCAGCGTTCACTTGTTGGTACCCCGGTTGGAATCAACATGAGGACCAAGAATTAATGGTGATGATGAGAAGTATCACTATACCGGGAACTCTTAAGAGGTGGAGCAATTGTCACAACATTCTCGACATAACAGATGGTAATACTCCAAGGTAGATCATAACACCAGCTAGATAGAAAGGAACTCCAGGTACTACACGAGGCATGAACACGTTTGTGTTGGAGGGAAGGCAATAAGTTGCGGATGATAACACAAATCATCGAGGGGGCAAGGAGGGTATTTATCATCAAGAATTCGATAGAGATCTCGGAAGAACCCCGAATGTTGATGATGATCACGACAATTTTTGTCGAGAGATTCATGATGATGTAATCGATCAGCGATGACATCAGGTCAACGGGATGATGAAGCAAGAGGTTATTGGAACCACATGTACGACACAAACTAAAAATCAAGTTTGTTGTTCAAGGCGGAATGGTATGACGAGGAAGAACGGCGTAAGCTTAGCTCATCATCGAAAGTTGTGCTCCGGGGTTAAGGACCAGTAGCACAGTTAAAATCGGCACGATAATGATATAGCCGAGCAGGCTAGGACTTACACGATCGAGTTCAAATTCGTAGGTAATGAAGGTTACCAACAGTTGTTTAATCGCCGTGCGAACTCGATTCAGTTATCGGTGTCTCTGAGTGTTTAATAACTCAGAGCCCGTGAAAAAATGGAATCAGTGAGAATGTAGTAATAGATGAAGAACTCATAAGAAGTTATGCAATTTCGTGATAATCTCGAGATACCAGGGGGGTAATACTCGACGACAGATCAAAGTAGAGGTTGGACTGGGGTATTGCTTTGCAGAAGACAAGTGCTTAAACTTGCACGAGAAATGGTATTTAAAAGAGAACATGATCGGAACCACGATTGCAAAAGGCCAGATCCCTGATATAAGATGAACTTATACCAAAGGAATAATTAATTTAAGAGAAGCTTTAATGATAAGATCTAAATCGTGTCCATGGGCATGAACACAAGTTCAAGGTCGACTCCCACTTCTCCAATGCATAACCTTTCATTCACTTCTCACGTTGGATGAAGTTGCAGTTTTGAAATTTTATCTGGCGAAGCACCAGAAGAGTATGATTCGTGAAAACTTTCGGGTTCACACGGTTTAGAGAAGGCATATGTTCAACCCATAGGGGCTTCTTAGAAACATATACCACAAGTTTCAAGAGTAAATAACACAAGCCCGAAAACAGAGCATGGTTGGCCAAGCAGAGGATACAACTTAACAAAGGCATTATGTATCAGGGGAAGAACTCACAAAGTGATCAAATGTGAAGGGCACTGTCGGATAACAATCCAACAAAGGACTTGATGGTCCACAAAGGATCTGATGTGAGTATCGATACTCAGCCAGAAGAGGAAGGAATGCAAATGCAACAAGTTATGGAACCATCTGAATAATCCAAAGCTCAGATGCAAAGGAATTATGATTTCCAAAACAAAGGATCAGAAGCAGACGTTCTGATCAAGGATGGATCAATTGAATATACCAGAGGCACAATTCGACGACAGATAGTTTGGTCGAGAACCAGCTCATGTTCAAAATGATGTCTGAGCCGGAGAGATAATCCTAGGACTCGACTGATGATTGCGAACATTCACAACGTATTGAATCAACGGACTCAAAAATGATGGTGACAAAGGATGCCAATATGATCACTATACTTATGGGATTAATCATAATGAAAGAAAACAAGAAATTCCAGAGCAATAGGTTGCTGAGGATTTTCGGAATATCGAATGGTATTTCGAAGACTTTTGTGTAACACATGAACAACTGGGGGATGAGCGGGTACTCGATAAGTGCGAGAATCAACCGTAGGGGTATTCAGGTGACAAAGAACAGCAAGGCAGTAAGCTCAAAGGATTATCGAAACAACGACGAGTTTTTCGGGGTATCTTGTAATAGCAAGACCAACTGGGGACGAAGGTAGGAATAACAACTGCAAGTAGTTATCCATAAGGGTTTATGGTGGAAGGGGTATTGCAAACGCGATGAACACAAGTTCTCGAGTTAACAGCGGAGAGTATCTTCAGGGTCTTCTGGTGCAGCCGACGATCATCAGCAATAAGGGGCTCTCCGGGTGAAAGTGATAACGAGATCCTAATGTTAGATTTAGCAAAGTTCATTTAACCCGAATAGAAGAGAGATTAGAGTCCCAGAGTAAGATCGAGGAGTAAAAGATCCTAATACCACCCAATGGCGACGTGGGCCCATGGGCCACACGGCCAAGTTAGTAAAAGTTTTGTAAAGTCTAGACTCGACTTCGGCCAAGGAGTGTGGAAGGGGAATTCCTACAGGCAGTCGGCTCTGATACCAACTTGTGACGCCCCCGATTCAATCGTACACTAATCATGCACGCAAATGTGTACGATCAAGATCAGGGACTCACGGGAAGATATCACAACACAACTCTAAAACATAAATAAGTCATACAAGCATCATAATACAAGCCAGGGGCCTCAAGGGCTCGAATACAAGTGCTCGATCATAGACGAGTCAGCGGAAGCAACAATATCTGAGTATAGACATAAGTTAAACAAGTTTGCCTTGAGAAGGCTAGCACAAACTGGGATACAAATCGAAAGAGGCGCAGGCCTCCTGCCTGGGATCCTCCTAATTGTGACGCCCCGATAATTAAGCTACAGTGATCCCACGCTAATGGTGCCACGTCACCACGATTACTGCTGCTAAGCTATCGTTAGGACAAAACCGGTCCAAAATTCAAAATTCAAATTAATGATAACAATAAAAGTTTTCAAAAATTAAAACAAAAATGTTTGGATTGTACTAAATATTACAAAGGTAATTATGGTGCAACAAACCCATTTTTATAAAATGCCTAAGTAATTTAAAATGATTTAAAACAGAAGAGTAAAATAAATAAAAGGTATAAAAAAACAAAACAAAAGAAAAGGGACCCCCCCAATGGGCCAACCGGCCCAGCTGACAGCCAGGCCAGCCCACTGGCCCAGCCGGCCGACCCACCCCACTCCCTTATCCCCTCACACCCGCTAACCCTAACCACCCCCCCGTCGCCCCACTTTCCCCCCTCTCGATCCAATCTGGATCGAGGAGACCCCCACTCCCTCGTCCCTCTCGCCCCCCCCCCCGATCTGGATCGGGGCTCACCCCCGACCGCACCTCACCTCCGCCGCCGCCGCCCGGTGCCGCCCCGGCCCCGTCGCCGACCCGCGCCACTCGCCGGACGCCTCCCCACCTCGTCACCTTCCCGACCCCGGAGGCCGCCGCTCGCCGCCCCACCTTCGCTACCTCGCCGGCGCCTCATCCCCGCCGGCCTTCTTCCTCTTCGTCGGCGTCCCCATCAACCCCCACGAGCCCCGCTGCCCCGTCCCTGCATCCCCCAGTGAGCCCCGCCTCGCTCCCCTCTCCCTCGCGCGCTCGCGCTCGTCGCCGCGGTCCCGCTGGTCCCGCCCGCGGTTGACGCGCTCCGGTTGCGTCCGATGCGCGCTCACCGCGCCGTGCCCGCGCCCGCACCGCGCTTGGCCACTGCCCGACCTCGCCTACACCTCGCCGCGCGCACCTAGCCACTGCCACCGTGGCCGGCGACAACGGTTACCGGCCGCGCCTCCCCACTCCGTTGTGGCCTTGTGGCCTCGCCCGGGTTCGCCCTCGCTCCGGCCCCTTGCCCCGCCAGCCGTGGTGGCCTCACCGCGCTGGCCGGCCGCACCCGCGTCCCCTCGTACGGGCGGTTACGCCCGCCCAGACGCGCCCTTGCGCCCGCGCCCGTAACCCTGTTCGCCCGTTTGGCCCCTAGGGCCAATGACATGCAGGCCCCACCCCCACAGAACGTTCCCAAAAAAAGGGATTTATAATAATAATAATAATATATAATAAGAATAATTAATAAAAAAATAAATAATAATAAATTAATTAATTAACTAAATAATTAACTTAATTAATCATGTTTAGTTGAACTAATTAAACCTGATTAACCTAAATATCTAATTAACCTAACTAATCTGTTAGTTAGGGTGATGTGTCAATGACAGACGGGTCCCACACGTCAGGTTGACCAGTCAACTCTGTTGACTGCTGATGTCAGCCTGACATCATGCTGATGTCATTAAATCATTTTCGAATTAATTAAATAATTAATTAAATTCCAGAAATTAATAAAATCTTTAGAAAATCATATCTTTTAATCCGTAACTCGGATTAAAATATTTTCAACATGAGAGTTGCTCAGAACGACGAGACGAACCCGGATACGTAGCCCGTTCGTCCACCACACACCCCTAACGTATCAAACCCGCAACTTTCCCCCTCCGGTTCATCTGTCATAAAACACGAACCACCGGGAATACTTTCCCGGATGTTTTCCCCCCTTCACCGGTATCACCTACTACCGCGTTAGGGCACACCGAACACCGCGTATTGTCTTGTTACGCTTTGTGATGCTTTGATTGCTCTGTTATTTATTGTGTTCCCTCTCCGTTACTTCTTTCCGATAGACCCCGAGACTGCCGGCGACCCCCAGTTCGACTATGGTGTTGGTGACTCGTCCTTCTTGCCAGAGCAACCAGGCAAGCCCCCCCTTTGATCACCAGATATCGCCTATTCTTCTCTATACTGCTTGCATTAGAGTAGTGTTGCATGTTACTGTTCGGTTACTCCTATTCTGTTGCATAGCCTGTCATTGTTGCTACAGTCATTGATACCTTACCCAATCCTAAATGCTTAGTATAGGATGCTAGTTTATCATCATTGGCCCTACATTCTTGTCAGTCTGCCTCGCTATACTATTGGGCCGTGATCACTCGGGAGGTGATCACGGGTATATACTATACGTACATACATACTATACAGATGGTGACTAAAGTCGGGTCAGCTCGATGAGTACCCGCAAGTGATTCTGATGAGGGGGCTGAAAGGACAGGTGGCTCCATCCCGGTAGAGGTGGGCCTGGGTTCCCGACGGCCCCCGACTGTTACTCTGTGGCGGAGCGACAGGGCAGGCTGAGACCACCTAGGAGACAGGTGGGCCTGGCCCTGTTCGGCGTTCGCGGATACTTAACACGCTTAACGAGATCTTGGTATTTGATCTGAGTCTGGCCATTTGGTCTATACGCACTAACCATCTACGCGGGAGTAGTTATGGGTATCCCGGCGTCGTGGTATTAGCCGAAGCCTTCTTGACGTCAGCGACGGAGCGGCGCGCGCCGGATTGGACTGGAACGCCTACTCTTGTATTAGGGAGGCTAGGTCTGCTTCCGGCCGCTCTCGCAACGTGCAGGTGTGCAATGGACGATGGGCCCAGACCCCTGCGAGCATAGGATTTAGACCGACGTGCTGACCTCTCTGTTGTGCCTAGGTGGGGCTGCGACGTGTTGATCTTCCGAGGCCGGGCATGATCCAGGAAAGTGTGTCCGGCCAAATGGGATCGAGCGTGTTGGGTTATGTGGTGCACCCCTGCAGGGAAGTTAATCTATTCGAAGAGCCGTGATCTTCGGTAACAGGACGACTTGGAGTTGTACCTTCACCTTATGACAACTAGAACCGGATACTTAATAAAACACACCCTTCCAAGTTCCACAGACAACCCGGTGATCGCTTTTCCACAGGGCGACGAGGGGAGGATCGCGGGGTAGGATTATGCTATGCGATGCTACTGGAGATGCTACTTGGAGATGCTACTTGGAGATGCTACTTGGAGGACTTCAATCTACTCTCTTCTACATGCTGCAAGACGGAGGCTGCCAGAAGCGTAGTCTTCGACAGGATTAGCTATCCCCCTCTTATTCTGGCATTCTGCAGTTTAGTCCACCGATATGGCCCTTTACACATATACCCATGCATATGTAGTGTAGCTCCTTGCTTGCGAGTACTTTGGATGAGTACTCACGGTTGCTTTTCTCCCTCTTTTCCCCTTTCCCTTATACCTGGTTGTTGCAACCAGATGCTGGAGCCCAGGAGCCAGACGCCACCGTCGACGACGACTCCTACTACACTGGAGGTGCCTACTACTACGTGCAGGCCGATGACGACGACCAGGAGTAGTTTAGGAGGATCCCAGGCAGGAGGCCTGCGCCTCTTTCGATTTGTATCCCAGTTTGTGCTAGCCTTCTTAAGGCAAACTTGTTTAACTTATGTCTGTACTCAGATATTGTTGCTTCCACTGACTCGTCTATGATAGAGCACTTGTATTCGAGCCCTCAAGGCCCCTGGCTTGTATTATGATGCTTGTATGACTTATTTATGTTTTAGAGTTGTGTTGTGATATCTTCCCGTGAGTCCCTGATCTTGATCGTACACATTTGCGTGCATGATTAGTGTACGATTGAATCGGGGGCGTCACAGGGGGAGAGCTAACCAACTTCATGAATACCATTGGATGTACTGTTGGTACATTTCCAATAAAATATCTAGG
Source organism: Triticum aestivum (assembly GCF_018294505.1). NCBI lineage: Eukaryota > Viridiplantae > Streptophyta > Magnoliopsida > Poales > Poaceae > Triticum > Triticum aestivum. The sequence goes on along the minus strand of NC_057804.1, from coordinate 533,818,129 downwards.
GATTCCTTTACATTATGACAAGCTGAGGAGGGTACACCCCCCTCAACTCCCAATGGAATGAGTTCACTTTTAGCATAGTTGATTCTCATACCTGATACTCTCTCAAAGCAAGTCAAAATCATTTTCAAGTTAGCAGCTTTAGATTCATCCTTATCCATGAAGAGGATAGTGTCATCTGCATATTGCAGACATATCACTCCACCAGGGATAAGATTAGAACAAAGCCCTTTAATCAGGTTATGAGAAGCTGCTTTAATGAGCATTCTAGTTAGCACATCTACCACAATGTTAAAAGTAAAGGAGATATAGGATCTCCTTGTCTTAGACCTTTGTTGGTTACCAAGCACTATCAACCCCATTGACCTTGACTCCCACAGAGCCCATGTGGGTAATTTGATAAATCCATTTGGTCCAAACAGGACCAAAGTTTCTTTTTTGGAGAATCTCCATCAAGAAATCTAGGTTAACTTTATCAAATGCTTTCTCATAATCTAATTATAGTACCAGTCCTGAATTATCAGAGTGGAAAGTAGAATGTAAAACTTCATGAGCTGTCACTACACTTTCAAGGATGAATCTCCCTTTTATGAAAGTTGACTGGTTGCTAGAAGTTAGGAAATTCATGAGAGTGGCAAGCCTATTAGTTAAAACCTTGGTAAAAACCTTAAAAATACAGTTCAGCAAACTAATAGGTATAAATTTCCTCATATCAGTATCATCTTCCTCTTTAGGAATGAGAGTAATCATAGCAAAATTTAATCTATATATATCAAGTTTCCCTGCATGGAAGTCATCAAACAAAGCCATAATATCCTGCTTGATAATTTCCCAGAATTCTTGAAGAAAAAGAAAGGATAGGCCATCTGGTCCAGGTGCTCCTTCAGAGTATGAACCAAAGATGGCATCCTTCACCTCTTTTTCAGAAAATGGAGCTTGGAGTGATTCATTATCATCCTCAGATATTTTCTCTTCATCAGAGAAAAAGTCTTGTCTTAAATTGAATCCTCCTCTATCTTCTTTCTTAAAAAGATCTTTATAAAAATCAGAGGCTATTTTAAGCATTTCTCTAGTGTCTGAGGTAGGGCCATGAGGGCCAACTAGAGAATGAATAAGAGTCTTCCTTCTCCTTTGGTTGGCTACAACATTGAAGTATTTGGTATTCATGTCTCCCTCTAGTATATCTCTATCCCTAGATCTTTGTCTAGCCTTGGTTTCCTCTTTAATCTAGATATATCTAAGTTCTTTTAGAATATTCTGCATCCTAGCAACCTCAACATCAGAGAGACAAGTTGTTTCAGATTTGATATCCAACCCATCATACTCTTTTGTGAGAGCAGTTTTCAACTTCCTAATCTCTGCTTCTACATTCTTAGTCCACCCTTTGGAGAATTTTCTGAATCTTCTAACTTTTTCTTGCCAGACATCTATTGGTTTGTCCTTCTTGGCTGGAGCTGTCCAGTTCTTGATGGCCAAATCCTTGAAATCCTTATGGAGCAACCACCATTTTTCAAATTTGAAACTGGAGCCTCTAGTACTGCTCCCCAACTCTAAATCCCATAGAAGGGGAGTATGGTCACTCCCAGTTCCGGGGAGGGATTGGGAGGTGCATAGAGGGAACATAGCTTCCAGTTCAGTGGTGCAGAAGATCCTATCTATGGTAGTCATGATGTTATTCTCTTGGTTATTAGCCCAAGTGAATTTCCTACCCGACATCCTAATTTCTAGAAGGCTCCATATTTCCACCCAGGCATTAAATTTATCAGCCCAGAGATGGTTAATATTACCATTACTCTTATCTTGCTGATATCTAACTAGATTAAAATCTCCTCCTATGAGAGTGGGCATTTGGTCATCCACAAAGAGGCTATGGAGTTCAGAGATAAAAGCATCTTTGCTCTCATCGTATGGAGACCCATAAACAGCTATAACTCTAAAGCAGGTCCCATTAGCTTTAACTTTCAGGTTACAGGACACAGAGTAATTCAGCGAGCTCCATTGCAGGACCTCAAAAATATCTGCATCCACACCAACCAAAACACCACCAGCAGTGCCTACAGCAGGGAGATGGTGCCAGAGAAAATTCTTATTCCCACTAATGGACTTAAGAAAGGCAGTAGTAAGCTCTTCTTTCTTAGTTTCCTGGAAAGCAACTATACTAGCATTTGTTTTAGTCAAGGTATCTATAATACAAGGTTTCTTTCCTGGGGTAGTGATACCCCTGATATTCCAGAATAAACAATTCATTTAAAAGAGTGCTTTCTTGGGGTGCTTGCCCCGCCTATGTTTGGAGATTTTGGACCAGATAATACTCTGGTCATCAACAGCATTAGAGATCCTATTTAACCCCACAGGTGTAACAGGAGAATCCAAGCCAGCCTTTTGGTTTTCAAGCCCAATAGGCTTACCCAGGGAGTCTATCTTTTCTACACCATCTTTTCCTAAAGTGTTATGTACCTTGTCCCCACTTATGCTATCTGCTTGAGCCACACTTTTTTCTATGTGGATAGGCCCTGCAGGCCCTTTAAGGATTTTGCTCTTAGAGACTACAGAAGCATAACTTTCTTTCTGTAAATCAATCTCTACTCCCACCATTCTAGCTACAGAAATAAATGCAGGATCATGAAAATTCTCAAAGTAGTTTTTATTAATTGTACCTTTGTGTTTACCTTTAGGCTCTTCTAGGTTCTGAACCTTCTTTGACCCCATGGAAATCTCCATGATTGTTCTCCCACCAATGTCAATCCTGGAGCTCTTTCTTTGTGCGTGGACTGGCCCCCATTTTTGCAGTATGGATGGGGCATGAGTTGTGTTTGTGGTAAGACTTGGACTGAAAACCACCTCCTCCAGGGATTCATTTTCCACTACCACCTTAGCCTGGTCCTCTAGCAAGTTGATGTTATCCTCCTCCTCATCATCTCCAATCTCCATCTCTTGCAGCATTTTGAAGCTTTCATCTAAGGAAATGGGGTCTTGGAGTTGCTGTAAGTAGGCCAGCACATTTTGCTTAGTTTGGTGAGGAGTTCCAGAGGTAGAACCATTCCCCCTAGACTGAGATGAGGAATTTTTGGCAGTGTGGTGAGAGCCTCCAGCCCCATCATCACTGTTGGTATTGTTCAGTGATTCTTTTTCTTTGCTCTTCTCAGTGTCTTCATCCAGAAGATCATCCTGCTCAAGGTCCTCTACTGGTGGTTCCACAACCATTTTGATCTTATACAGCTTGTCTCCTATACCAACGATTCTTTCAGTAGGAATCTTGGTAAAGTATTTGCATCTGATTTTGATTCTAACCACCTCAAAGAAAGATTTGAAGTTTCCCTGCCAGTCCACATCAATCAAAGTGCCCAAAACAGAAGCAATTTGCTCTAGAACTGACCATTCTGCCCAGGCTGGAGCCACTCCTCTTAACTGAAGCCAAACAGACTAGAGTTCTGCATGAAATTCCATCTCTCCTTTCCACACCTGAACGTTGACTAAAACTCCATCAATCTCAGGGAGTCCAAAGTTGGGGTATCCAGTAACTGTTGCTACAGGGATATGAGGGGGGAATTTGACTAGGAAAGTCCAGCTATCCAGCATCCTGATGTGCCATGGCCAATTGGTTTTGTATATGACAGAGAAGTTATGGGCCAGTTCTTCCTTAGTGACGTGCCCAGCTTCTATGTAAACAATGTTGGAAATATGCCCTAGAGGCAATAATAAAAGCATTATTATTATATTTCCTTGTTCATGATAATTGTCTTTTATTCATGCTATAATTGTATTATCCGGAAATCGTAATACACATGTGAATACATAGACCACAATACGTCCCTAGTAAGCCTCTAGTTGACTAGCTCGTTGGTCAACAGATAGTCATGGTTTCCTGACTATGGACATTAGATGTCGTTGACAACGGGATCACATCATTAGGAGAATGATGTGATGGACAAGACCCAATCCTAAGCATAGCACAAGATTGTGTAGTTCGTTTTGCTAGAGCTTTTCCAATGTCAAGTATCTCTTCCTTAGACCATGAGATTGTGTAACTCCCGGATACCGTAGGAGTACTTTGGGTGTACCAAACGTCACAACATAACTGGGTGACTATAAAGGTGCACTACAGGTATCTCCGAAAGTGTCTGTTGGGTTGACACGGATCAAGACTGGGATTTGTCACTCCGTATGACGGAGAGGTATCTCTGGTCCCACTCGGTAATGCATCATCATAATGAGCTCAAAGTGACCAAGTGTTTGGTCACGGGATCATGCATTACAGTACGAGTAAAGTGACTTGCCGGTAACGAGACTGAACGAGGTATTGGGATACCGACGATCGAGTCTCGGGCTTGTAACGTACCGATTGACAAAGGGAATAGTATACAGGGTTGCTTGAATCCTCGACATCGTGGTTCATCTGATGACATCATCGAGGAGCATGTGGGAGCCAACATGGGTATCCAGATCCCGCTGTTGGTTATTGACCTGAGAGCCGTCTCAGTTATGTCTGCGTGTCTCCCGAACCCGTAGGGTCTACACACTTAAGGTTCGGTGACGCTAGGGTTATTAGGAAGACTTGTATGTGATTACCGAATGTTGTTCGGAGTCCCGTATGAGATCCCGGACGTCACGAGGAGTTCTGGAAGGGTCCGGAGGTAAAGATTATATATGGGAAGTTGTCATGCGGACACCGGAAAGTTTCGGGGGCATATCGGTATTGTACCGGGGCCACCGGAAGGGTTCCGGGGGTCCACCGGGAGGGACCACCCCTCTCGGAGGGCCACATGGGCCGCAAGGGGCAGGGAACTAGCCCCTGGAGGGCTGGGCGCGCCCCCCACCTTGGGCCCATGCGCCTAGGGTTTGGGGGGGAACCCTAGAGGGGGCGCCCCCTTTGCTTGGGGGGCAAGTCCCCCCTCCCTGGCCGCCGCCCCCCCTCTAGACCCCATCTAGAGGGGCCGGCCCCCCTTGCCCCTTCCCCTATAAATAGAGGGGTGAGGGGAGGGCTGCAACACACAACCCAAGGCGCAGCCCCTCCCCTCCCCAACACCTCTCCTCCTCCGTCACGAGCTTGGCGAAGCCCTGCCGGAGTGCTGCTTCTCCACCAACACCACGCCGTCGTGCTGCCGTTGGAGCTGTCTTCCTCAACCTCTCCTTCCTCCTTGCTGGATCAAGAAGGAGGAGACGTTGTCCGTACCATACGTGTGTTGAACGCGGAGGTGCTGTCTGTTCAGCACTTGGTCATCGGTGATCTGAATCACGGCGAGTACGACTCCATCATCACCGTTCCCTCGAACGCTTCCGTACGCAATCTACAAGTGGTTTGTAGATGCAATCTCTCTCTCATGACTTGTTGCTTAGATGAACTCATAGATGGATCTTGGTGAAACCGTAGGAAAATTTTTAATTTTCTGCAACGTTCCCCAACAGTGGCATCATGAGCTAGGTCTATGCGTAGTTCTCTATTGCATGAGTAGAACACAATTTTGTTGTGGGCGTAGATCTTGTCAACTTGCTTGCCGCTACCAGTCTTATCTTGCTTCAGCGGTATTGTGGGATGAAGCGGCCCGGACCAACCTTACACGTACGCTTACGTGAGACCGGTTCCACCAATTGACATGCACTAGTTGCATAAGGTGGCTGGCGGGTGTCTGTCTCTCCCACTTTAGTTGGAGCGGATTCGATGAAAAGGGTCCTTATGAAGGTTAAATAGAAGTTGACAAAATCACATTGTGGTTATTCGTAGGTAAGAAAACGTTCTTGCTAGAACCCAATTGCAGCCACGTAAAAGATGCAACAACAATTAGAGGACGTCTAACTTGTTTTTGCAGCAATTGTCATGTGATGTGATATGGCCAGAAGTTGTGATGAATGATGAATGATATATTGTGATGTATGAGATCATGTTCTTGTAATAGGAATCATACCTTGCATGTCGATGAGTATGACAACCGGCAGGAGCCATAGGAGTTGTCTTTATTTTGTATGACCTGCATGTCATTGAAGAACACCATGTAAATTACTTTACTTTATTGCTAAACGCGTTAGCCGTAGAAGTAGAAGTAGTTGTTGGCGTGACAACTTCATGAAGACACGATGATGGAGATCATGATGATGGAGATCATGGTGTCATGCCGGTGACGAAGATGATCATGGAGCCCCGAAGATGGAGATCGAAGGAGCTATATGATATTGGCCATATCATGTCACTACTATATATAATTGCATGTGATGTTTATTATGTTGTATGCATCTTGTTTACTTAGAACGACGGTAGTAAATAAGATGATCCCTTACAACAATTTCAAGAAGTGTTCTCCCCTAACTGTGCACCGTTGCTAAAGTTCGTCGTTTCGAAGCACCACATGATGATCGGGTGTGATAGATCCTTACGTTCACATACAACGGGTGTAAGACAGTTTTACACATGCAAAACACTTAGGGTTAACTTGACGAGCCTAGCATGTACAGAGATGGCCTCGGAACACGGAGACCGAAAGGTCGAACACGAGTCGTATGGAAGATACGATCAACATGAAGATGTTCACCGACGATGACTAGTCCGTCTCACGTGATGATCAGACACGGCCTAGTCGACTCGGATCGTGTAACACTTAGATGACTAGAGGGATGTCTAATCTGAGTGGGAGTTCATTACAATAATTTGATTAGATGAACTTAATTATCATGAACTTAGTCTAAAACCTTTGCAAATATGTCTTGTAGATCAAATGGCCAACGCTCATGTCAACATGAACTTCAACACATTCCTAGAGAAAACCAAGCTGAAAGATGATGGCAGCAACTATACGGACTAGGTCCGGAACCTGAGGATCATCCTCATAGCTGCCAGGAAACAATATGTCCTAGAAGGACCGCTAGGTGACGCTCCCATCCCAGAGAACCAAGACATTATGAATGCTTGGCAGTCTCGCGCTGATGATTACTCCCTCGTTCAGTGCGGCATGCTTTACAGCTTAGAACCGGGGCTCCAAAAGCGTTTTGAGCAACACGGAGCATATGAGATGTTCGAGGAGCTGAAACTAGTTTTCCAAGCTCATGCCCGGGTCGAGAGATATGAAGTCTCCGACAAGTTCTATAGTTGTAAGATGGAGGAAAATAGTTCTGTCAGTGAGCATATACTCAAAATGTCTGGGTTGCACAACCGCCTGTCCCAGCTGGACATTAACCTCCCGGACGAGGCGCTCATTGAAAGGATCCTTCAGTCGCTCCCACCGAGCTACAAGAGCTTTGTGATGAACTACAATATGCAGGGGATGGTGAAGACCATTCCTGAAGTATTTTCAATGCTGAAGTTAGCAGAGGTTGAAATCAAGAAAGAACATCAAGTGTTGATGGTCAATAAGACCACTAAGTTCAAGAAGGGCAAGGGTAAGAAGAACTTCAAGAAGGACGGCAAAGATGTTGCCGCGCCCGGTAAGCCAGTTGCCGGGAAGAAGTCAAAGAATGGACCCAAGCCTGAAACTGAGTGCTTTTATTGCAAGGGGAAGGGTCACTGGAAGCGGAACTGCCCCAAATACTTAGCGGACAAGAAGGCCGGCAACACTAAAGGTATATTTGATATACATGTAATTGATGTGTACCTTACCAGTACTCGTAGTAACTCCTGGGTATTTGATACCGGTGCCGTTGCTCACATTTGTAACTCACAGCAGGAGCTGCGGAATAAGCGGAGACTGGCGAAGGACGAGGTGACGATGCGCGTCGGGAATGGTTCCAAGGTCGATGTGATCGCTGTCGGCACGCTACCTCTACATTTACCTACGGGATTAGTTATGAACCTCAATAATTGTTATTTAGTGTCAAGTTTGAGCATGAACATTGAATCTGGATCTCATTTAATACGAGATGGCTACTCATTTAAATCCGAGAATAATGGTTGTTCTATTTATATGAGAGATATGTTTTATGGTCATGCCCCGATGGTCAATGGTTTATTCTTAATGAATCTCGAACGTAATGTTACACATATTCATAGCGTGAATACCAAAAGATGTAAAGTTGATAACGATAGTCCCACATACTTGTGGCACTGCCGCCTTGGTCACATTGGTGTCAAGCGCATGAAGAAGCTCCATGCTGATGGACTTTTAGAGTCTCTCGATTATGAATCATTTGACACATGCGAACCATGCCTCATGGGCAAAATGACCAAGACCCCGTTCTCCGGAACAATGGAGCGAGCAACCAACTTGTTGGAAATCATACATACCGATGTGTGCGGTCCAATGAGCGTTGAGGCTCGCAGAGGATATCGTTATGTTCTCACTCTCACTGATGACTTGAGTAGATATGGGTATGTCTACTTGATGAAACACAAGTCTAAGACCTTTGAAAAGTTCAAGGAATTTCAGAATGAAGTAGAGAATCAACGTGACCGAAAGATAAAATTCTTACGATCGGATCATGGAGGAGAATATTTAAGTCACGAATTTGGTACACACTTAAGAAAATGTGGAATCGTTTCACAACTCACGCCGCCTGGAACACCTCAGCGTAACAGTGTGTCCGAACGTCGTACTCGCACTCTATTGGATATGGTGCGATCTATGATGTCTCTTACCGATTTACCGCTATCATTTTGGGGATACGCTCTAGAGATAGCTACATTCACTTTAAATAGGGCACCGTCTAAATCCGTTGAGACGACACCGTATGAATTATGGTTTGGGAAGAAACCTAAGCTGTCGTTTCTAAAAGTTTGGGGATGCGATGCTTATGTCAAGAAACTTCAACCTGAAAAGCTCGAACCCAAGTCGGAAAAATGCGTCTTCATAGGATACCCTAAAGAAACCATTGGGTATACCTTCTACTTAAGATCCGAGGGCAAGATCTTTGTTGCAAAGAACGGATCCTTTCTGGAAAAAGAGTTTCTCTAAAAAAAAGTAAGTGGGAGGAAAGTAGAACTCGATGAAGTACTACCTCTTGAACGGGATAGTAGTGCAGCTCAGGAAAATGTTCCTGTGATGCCTACACCAACTGAAGAGGAAAATAATGATGATGATCAAGGTACTTCGGATCAAGTTGCTACTGAACTTCGTAGGTCCACAAGGACACGTTCCGCACTAGAGTGGTATGGCAACCCTGTCCTGGAAATCATGTTGTTGGACAACGGTGAACCTTCGAACTATGAAGAAGCAATGGCGGGCCCAGATTCCAACAAATGGCTAGAAGCCATGAAATCCGAGATAGAATCCATGTATGAAAACAAAGTATGGACTTTGACTGACTTGCCCGATGATCGGCGAGCGATAGAAAACAAATGGATCTTTAAGAAGAAGACAGACGCGGATGGAAATGTCACCATCTATAAAGCTCGACTTGTCGCTAAGGGTTATCGGCAAGTTCAAGGGATTGACTACGATGAGACTTTCTCTCTCGTAGCGAAGCTTAAGTCCGTCCGAATCATGTTAGCAATTGCCGCATACTATGATTATGAGATATGGCAGATGGACGTCAAAACAGCATTCCTTAACGGGCATCTTAAGGAAGAACTGTATATGATGCAGCTGGAGGGTTTTGTCGATCCTAAGAATGCTAACAAACTATGCAAGCTCCAGCGATCCATTTATGGGCTGGTGCAAGCATCTCGGAGTTGGAACATTCGCTTTGATGAGATGATCAAAGCGTTTGGGTTTGTGCAGACTTATGGAGAAGCCTGCATTTACAAGAAAGTGAGTGGGAGCTCTGTAGCATTTCTCATATTATATGTAGATGACATACTTTTGATGGGAAATGATATAGAACTTTTGGACAGCATTAAGGCCTACTTGAATAAGTGTTTTTCAATGAAGGACCTTGGAGAAGCTGCTTATATATTAGGCATCAAGATCTATAGAGATAGATCGAGACGCCTCATAGGTCTTTCACAAAGCACATACCTTGATAAGATTTTGAAGAGGTTAAAAATGGATCAGTCCAAGAAGGGGTTCTTGCCTATATTGCAAGGTGTGAGATTGAGCTCGGCTCAATGCCCGACCACGGCAAAAGATAAAGAAGAGATGAGTGTCATCCCCTATGCTTCAGCCATAGGATCTATTATGTATGCCATGCTGTGTACCAGACCTGATGTAAACCTTGCCGTAAGTTTGGTAGCAAGGTACCAAAGTAATCCCAGCAAGGAACACTGGACAGCGGTCAAGAATATCCTGAAGTACCTGAAAAGGACAAAGGACATGTTTCTCGTTTATGGAGGTGACGAAGAGCTCGCCGTAAAGGGTTACGTCGACGCTAGCTTCGACACAGATCTGGATGACTCCAAGTCACAAACTGGATACGTGTATATGTTGAATGGTGGAGCAGTAAGCTGGTGCAGCTGCAAGCAGAGCGTCGTGGCGGGATCTACATGTGAAGCGGAGTACATGGCAGCCTCGGAGGCAGCGCATGAAGCTATTTGGGTGAAGGAGTTCATCACCGACCTAGGAGTCATACCCAATGCGTCGGGGCCGGTCAAACTCTTCTGTGACAACACTGGAGCTATTGCCCTTGCCGAGGAGCCCAGGTTTCACAAGAAGACCAGGCACATCAAGCGTCGTTTCAACTCCATCCGTGAAAATGTTCAAGATGGAGACATAGATATTTGCAAAGTACATACGGATCTGAATGTCGCAGATCCGTTGACTAAACCTCTCTCGCGAGCAAAACATGATCAACACCAGAACTCTATGGGTGTTTGATTCATCACATGTAACTAGATTATTGACTCTAGTGCAATTGGGAGACTATTGGAAATATGCCCTAGAGGCAATAATAAAAGCATTATTATTATATTTCCTTGTTCATGATAATTGTCTTTTATTCATGCTATAATTGTATTATCCGGAAATCGTAATACACATGTGAATACATAGACCACAATACGTCCCTAGTAAGCCTCTAGTTAACTAGCTCGTTGGTCAACAAATAGTCATGGTTTCCTGACTATGGACATTAGATGTCGTTGACAACGGGATCACATCATTAGGAGAATGATGTGATGGACAAGACCCAATCCTAAGCATAGCACAAGATCGTGTAGTTCGTTTTGCTAGAGCTTTTCCAATGTCAAGTATCTCTTCCTTAGACCATGAGATCGTGTAACTCCCGGATACCGTAGGAGTACTTTGGGTGTACCAAACGTCACAACGTCACTGGGTGACTATAAAGGTGCACTATAGGTATCTCCGAAAGTGTCTGTTGGGTTGACACGGATCAAGACTGGGATTTGTCACTCCGTATGACGGAGAGGTATCTCTGGGCCCACTCGGTAATGCATCATCATAATGAGCTCAAAGTGACCAAGTGTTTGGTCACGGGATCATGCATTACGGTACGAGTAAAGTGACTTGCCAGTAACGAGACTAAACGAGGTATTGGGATACCGACGATCGAGTCTCGGGCTTGTAACGTATCGATTGACAAAGGGAATAGTATATGGGGTTGCTTGAATCCTCGACATCGTGGTTCATCCGATGACATCATCGAGGAGCATGTGGGAGCCAACATGGGTATTCAGATCCCGCTATTGGTTATTGACCTGAGAGCCGTCTCGGTCATGTCTGCGTGTCTCCCAAACCCGTAGGGTCTACACACTTAAGGTTCGGTGACGCTAGGGTTATTAGGAAGACTTGTATGTGATTACTGAATGTTGTTTGAAGTCCCGGATGAGATCCCGGATGTCACGAGGAGTTCCGGAAGGGTCCGGAGGTAAAGATTTATATATGGGAAGTTGTCATTCAGACACCGGAAAGTTTCGGGGGCATATCGGTATTGTACCGGGGCCACCGGAAGGGTTCCGGGGGTCCACCGGGAGGGGCCACCCCTCTCGGAGGGCCACATGGGCCGCAAGGGGCAGGGAACCATCCCCTGGAGGGCTGGGCGCGCCCCCCACCTTGGGCCCATGCGCCTAGGGTTTGGGGAGGAACCCTAGAGGGGGCGCCCCCTTTGCTTGGGGGGCAAGTCCCCCCTCCCTGGCCGCCGCCCCCCCCTCTAGATCCCATCTAGAGGGGCCGGCCCCCCTTGCCCCTTCCCCTATAAATAGAGGGGTGAGGGGAGGGCTGCAACACACAACCCAAGGTGCAGCCCCTCCCCTCCCCAACACCTCTCCTCCTCCGTCACGAGCTTGGCGAAGCCCTGCCGGAGTGCTGCTTCTCCACCAACACCACGCCGTCGTGCTGCCGTTGGAGCTGTCTTCCTCAACCTCTCCTTCCTCCTTGCTGGATCAAGAAGGAGGATACGTCGTCCGTACCGTACGTGTGTTGAACGCGGAGGTGCTATCCATTCAGCACTTGGTCATCGGTGATCTGAGTCACAGCGAGTACGACTCCATCATCACCGTTCCCTCGAACGCTTTCGTACGCGATCTACAAGTGGTATGTAGATGCAATATCTCTCTCATGACTCGTTGCTTAGATGAACTCATAGATGGATCTTGGTGAAACCATAGGAAAATTTTTAATTTTCTGCAACGTTCCCCAACAAACAATCCCAACATTTTTCTTGTTTCCTACATGTTGGTCATTGACATTTGGGACATCAATCTTGAAGAAACCTAAACCTGAAGCTGCACTGCCCACATACTTAGCACAATTCCTAGGCTTCTTTCTGACTGGACAGTCATCTACTTTGTGTGTCACCATCTTGCAGATGAAACATGAGGGGGGTTTTGGGCACTGGGCATTATGGTGCCCAGGCTCTCCACATGTGTAGCAGGTAACATCACTGTAGTCACCTCCAGAAGAATCCTTGGCCTTATTAACATTCTTGTTTTTGTTCTGTGGCTGCTTCTTCTTCTGTTGCTGAGTCTGATTGTTGTTCTCTCTGTTGTTCTCTACTGCTGACTGCATCAAGGTAGTTTGCCCCTGATTTCCTTGCATCTGCATCTGGGGTGGTGCTTGCCCTTGGAATTGCGGCCCGAGGCCTCCCCCTTGTTGTTGCAGCTGTTGTTCTCTCTGTTTTTCGATCCAGACTAGGACCGAGGGGGGATTAGGGTTTGTGGACGTGTCCCCTCCCCACAGCTGCCCAAACTAGGCCCTGATGGCATCCCCTTCTTCCTCATGTGGCTGCTCCACCTCAGCACACTCATCCGCCTTTTGACTCGGGTCACACCTCCTCCTTACTTTCTCACTGACGAGTGGGGCCTTGCACGGCACCCCTTCTGCAAAGCAGAGTATCTCTCCGACCTTGGCAACCGGCATCTTCTCCGGTGAGGCCTTGCTCGGCCGCATCTCAACAGTGTGTTGTTGGAGATTCACCCCATCTATCGTCACTTGAAACCTAGGGTCAGCCGCCCACTTGAGCGGCGTACCAAGGTCCCAGGCAGATTGCTAGAGGCGTGGAGGATTCGAGATCTCACCAACTAAGCTCATGGGAGAAAGGGCTGGAGAGACCAGAACGCTCTCCACTTGGCTCTGCTCGCCGACGAGGGTGAGCTCATCTCCGTGTGCGCCCACGCAATCACCTCCTCTGGTGAAATCTCTTCCCCCACCATCATCCGCTTCATCTCTTCCTCCGATGCCTCCATGCAGATCCGCATGACTAGCTTGATCTTCGAGTCCCCCCTGGAAGGAAGCCGCATCGTCCTCCTCATACGCGCGCGATGCATCTCCTCCGCCATTTCTTCCACGTCGTATCGCGCCTCCTCCCCCCTCCTCTCCATGGCGAGCCAACGGGCGAGGGGGAGAAGTCAACGCAACCAATGGGCGAGGGGGAGAAGTCAGCGTGACCGATGAGGCAGCTGTGGCGCGCCGACGTGCGGGATTCGTCGGCGGGATCTGCTGGATCTGGTGGCTATGGTGGTAGGTGGATGGTGCGAGGCAGGTTGTGTGCGCGAGGGCGAGACCGAGAGCGGTCATTTCAAAAATTGCCTCTTCCAATCTGATTACTTCTCATGTTTTTTGTTTGCTAGGCAGATCCAAAATACAGGAACAAAATTGCTGGGCATAGCGTGCGGCTGAGCTTCCGGGTGCTGCTGTGTGATCTATGCTGACGGCTATGGAAAGGTCGTCGGCATACCTCTCGCCAGGAAGCTCCGAGGTGCTGCCACGTGTCCAGTGAATATGTTTTGAATTTGTGAACCTTTTTTGAAATTCATGAATATGTTTTGAATTTGTGAACCTTTTTAAAATTTTATTTTTTTAGTTGTGAATATTTTTAAAATTTGTTAGTATGTGAACATTTTTTTGAATTTATGAATATATTTTGAATCCGTGAATTTTTTCAAATTAGTGAAATTTTGAATTCATGAACATTATTGAATTCATGTAAATTTTATGAGTTGATGAACATTTTTTGAATCTGTGAACATTTTTCAAAATTCTCTATATTGATTGAAATTCAAGAACCTTTTTTTACAAGAAAGGGGTTGCCCCCCGCCCCAACTTTTTACTAAAAGCCAAGGCAACCACAACAGGACCAAACTATTTGACAGCTCTCGGCGACAACCAAAGTAGCCGCCACAGAACAAACACACCAGGGTTTAAAACTACTGCCCTGTTACATCTCTCACAGAGAGTTTTTCATTGAAAGGTAGATAGAGAACGGCAGGAGAGAGTGGCATAGCACAAGATGAGAATACAGTCCCCCCCCTTCAAAGCTCCATCACCCTGACTTCATTTTCAGCTTGTCCAGGCGATTCTAAGCAGTTCCCCTCTTCACCGATCCAAAAGTCTTAACCACTAGAGAAGTATAACACCCTGGACCTCTGAACACAATATTTTCCACTGCCTGATTGTTGCCCCCACCTGATCCAACACACATCGCATACCTCGCCAGCTTCTCCCCTGAAAGACAAAATCATTGCCAAACGTCATAAGCACCATAAGGTAGCAGATGTGGCATTATTAATAGTTTCACATTGTTTTTTCTTCTTCCAAAAGGAAGATAAAGATTCAAAAGAAGCAGGAGGGTTTATCTTAAAAGCTTCAGCAATCACAACCCAGATTTCAGTCGCAACAATGCAATCAAACATCAAGTGTTGAATTGATTCTGGTTCAACACAGAAAACACACGTTCTATCTTCTACGTGTCTTCTTTTGGCAAGATTATCTCTAGTCAAGCTTTTGTTATTATACATCAGCCACAGGAAAACATGGATATTTGGAGGAACTTTAATCTTCCAAATGAAATCTTTAACATTAGAAGAAATCCCACCAAAGTTAATCATCTTATAAAAGGATTTAACATAATATTGACCATTCAACTCCAAGCTCCAAATGGGGCTATCTGTTTGGGAGGACAAAGTAGTTTGTTTAACCAGTCCAACTAACATGTTCCATTTGTATAAAATGAACTCATCTACGCATCTCCTAAAAGTGAGACGAAGCTGTTCACCATCCCAGACTTGGGACAAAGTGGCATCCTGCTGTTGACAAATAACAAATAAATCCCAGAAAGCAGTTTTGAGGGAACATTCCCCCACCCAAATATCATGCCAGAAGGCAATGTATTCACCATTCCCAGGGGTCCATCTCCAGAAAGTTTTTGCAGCAGCAAAAGCCCAGGACAGGCTTTTCCAAAATGGAGACCCCAAGGCGGGTTTAGCATAGAAAATATTTGGTTTGTCAGTAGCATATTTAAAGCATAGAAATTTTTTCCAATCCCCCTCGCTCCCATCATAGAATCTTTTTCCCCATGAGGCCAGAAGAGCCACATTAAACTCCCTGAGGCTAGGGACTCCCAAACCATCAAACTCTTTCCTTCGAGCCACAAGGCCCCAACTAGCTAGATGATATTTATGTACATCACCCACATTGCCCCAGAAAAAATGAGACATTTGGGAGGTAATGATGTCAATAGCCCATTTAGGGAATTTCATCATGGCCATGAGATAGGAGGGAATACTAGCAATACATATAGTTAATAAGATCAGCTTACCCCTATAAGATAAGAGTCTGCCTAACCAGCCAGCAATGTTCCTAATAATCCTGTCAATGATAGGTTGTATATATCTTCCCTTCTAAGTTTTTTGAAATGCAAGGGGACCCCAAGGTACTTGAAGGGGAATTCACCAAATTGACAGCAAAAAATCTGGGCAAATTCTCTGGACATTGCATCAGATACATGAATACTATGCAAATCACTTTTATGGAAATTGATTTTTAAGCCAGAAAGCTTTTCAAAACAAGTCAGAATCCATTTCAAGTTTTTGGCATAATCCAAAGAGTGTTGGATGAATAGAATGGTATCATCAGCATATTGTAGGCTAACCACCCCACCAGGGATGGCATGGGGAAGAAGCCCACCAATCATCCCATGATTGATAGCTTTAACTAGCATCTTAGAGAAGACATCAGCTACCAAATTAAATAGCAGGGGGAATGAGGGTCACCTTGGTTCAGCCCTTTTTACTCACAAAGTGTGGTCCATTAGTGTCATTAATCCTAACTTGGAATGTCCCATGTTTCAAGGTACTGAGAACCCAGGCCACCCATTTATTCCCAAAGCCTCTACAAAGAAGCATTTCCTCCAGGAAATCCCAGGTGACTCTATCATAGGCTTTCTCATAGTCAAATTTAAGGATTAAACCACTAGAATTAGTTCTGTGTACCTCATGAATAACTTCATGTGCCATAACCATACTTTATAGAATAAATCTCCCTTTAATAAAAGCAGTTTGGTTGTGGGAAATGATTTTGACACAAATAGGGGAAACCCTAGTATTCATAGCCTTGGAAAAAAAGTTCACAGCACAATTACTAAGACTGATAGGTCTGAAGTTTTTCATTTCTCTGGCCTGGGGAATTTTGGGGATAAGGGTGATGACGGCATAGTTAAGCTTATAAATGTCCAAATCCCCTTTTCAAAATCTCTTACCATCCACATAAAGTCATCTTTAATCAAGTCCCAAAAGTTTTGATAAAAAGGAAAGACAACCCATCAGGGCCAGGAGCCCCACTGACATAGGAGCTCATGATTGCTTCTTTAATCTCCTCCTTAGAAAAGGATCTCTCTAAGTCAATCCACTCTTCATCACTAATCATCTCTGCCTTAGACCAGAAACCAGCACCTAGGTGTAGGTCTGGTTTAGGTTCATAGGCAAATAAGTCTTTATAAAAATTAGTAACTACCTCCAGCATATCCACAGTGGATGTCACAGGTCCAGAAGGACCCATTAGTTCAGAAAGATGGTTCTTCATATGCCTATGGTTTGCTAGGGCTTGAAAACAAGCATTGTTACGATCCCCTTCAAGAATTTTCCTTTCTCTGGATTTCTGCCAAAAGGTCGTTTCCTCTTTTTTCCAAATCTCATACAGTTCTTTTTTAACAGCTTTCATCCTATCATAATCATTAGTAGTTAACTGCTGGGATTGAGATAAAATGTCCAGCAAGTCAAACTCCATAAGGAGGGCCCTTTTCTTTTTCCTTAACGCAACCTCAATATTAATAGACCAACCTTTTGTCTTCTTCCTAAGAATTCTAGTCTTGGATAACCGGTTATCCACAAAGGAGAAAGAGGAAGAAGTAGCCGACCAGGCTTCACGAACCTGTCACGCCCAATATGCGACCCTATCCAAAAGGAACTCGAAGGTCCCACCAAGGATAGACCCGCATATTGAAACGCTTTTGCAAGGTGGATATCATTACATCAACATTACATAATAGATGGGGATACATACATAAGGCATACAATGCCACATGAATACAACATCACAATACATAAGAGCATCATCTGACTACGGATGAATCACAAACAGAAACTCAAACGACATCTACCCTGCTAGCCCAGGCTGCCGACCTGGAACCTATCCCCTGATCGAAGAAGCAGAAGAAGAACTCAACGCAAGCAAGCATCGCTCTCGCGTCATGATCATCGCGTAACCTGTACCTGCAACTGTTGTTGTAGTAATCTGTGAGCCACGAGGACTCAGCAATCCCATTACCATGGGTATCAAGACTAGCAAAGCTTAAAGGAAAGGAAGGGGTAAAGTGGTGAGGCTGCAGCAGCGACTAAGCATATATGGTGGCTAACATACGCAAATAAGAGCGAGAAGAGAAGCAAAGGAACGGTCGTGAAGCTAGCAATGATCAAGAAGTGATCCTGAACTCCTACTTACGTCAAACATAACCCAGAAACCGTGTTCACTTCCCGGACTCCGCCGAGAAGAGGCCATCACGGCTACACATGCGGTTGATGCGTTTTAATTTGGATCTGGTGTCAAGTTTTCTACAACCGGACATTAACAAATTCCCATCTGCCTATAACCGCAGGCACGGCTTTTGAAAGATTATACCCTGCAGGGGTGTCCCAACTTAGCCCATGATAAGCTCTCGCGATCAACAAAGGAATAGACCTTCTCCCAGGACAACCCGATCAGACTCGGAATTCCGGTTTACAAGACATTTCGACAATGGTAAAACAAGACCAGCAAAGCCGCCCGATGCGCTGACAATCCCGATAGGAGCTGCACATATCTCATTCTCAGGGCACACCGGATGAGACATCCTATGAGTAAAACCAAACCTCGAGTTTCCCCGAGGGGGCCCCGCAGTCTACTCGGTTCGGACCAACACTTAGACAAGCACTGGCCCGGGGGGCTAAAATAAAGATGACCCTTGGGCTCCGGAAACCCAAGGGAAAAAGGTCTAGGTGAGGCAAATGGTAAAACCAAGGTTGGGCCTTGCTGGAGGAGTTTTATTCAAAGCAAACTGTCAAGGGGGTCTCATAAATCACCCGACCACGTAAGGAACGCAAAATCCAGGAACATAACACCGGTATGACGAAAACTAGGGCGGCAAGAGTGGAACAAAACACCAGGCATAAGGCCGAGTCTTCCACCCTTTACCAAGTATATAGATGCATTAATTAAATAAGAGATATTGTGATATCCCAACATAATCCTGTTCACCATGGAGCAATCTTCAACTTCACCTGCAACTAACAGCGCTATAAGAGGGGCTGAGCAAAAGCGATAACATAGCCAAACAACGGTTTGCATAGGAAAGGTGTCAAAGGTTAGAGGCTGACATGGCAATTTGGGATGGCTTGATAAACAGGTAATAGGTAGCGCAGCATAGCGATAGAACGAAACAACTAGCATAGCAATGATAGTAGTGAGATCCAGGGTAGCGGTCATCTTGCCTGAAATCCCACTAGGAAGAAGAACGAGTCCATGAAGAAGACGAACGGATGTAGTCGAACCAATCCTCAGAATCGCAACATTACCGGAACTAAGAAGCAACACCGGAAAGAAACAAACAACATGGTAAATGCACAAGCATAAACATGGCATGATGCACAAACAAATATGATGCATGTCCAGGTTAACGAGGCATGGCATGGCAATATGCACAAATAACACTACAAGTTAAGTGGAGCTCAATATGCAAAACACCGCATCAATTATTTAGTTCACTCCCGGTTAGGAACTCAACAATATTAAATGTTGGTTAACATGGCAAGAGGTGAAACATAATGAAACTACCTATCTAGGCAAGTTTAAATGAGGCCGGAAAGAACAAACAACAATTCCGGAAAAACCTCATGTCCATATTCTAGTTTTGGTACTGTTCTGCCTATTACATAATTTTAGAGTTGTTAAACAGGAAAATAAAGTGCACCATGTCAAACTAGGCATTTTTTCACCCCATTTACATATAAAGTTTATTTAAAACCGAGCTACGGTTATTTAGTTATGAAATAAATCATTTTAGCATGGCATTATGCAAAATAAACACAAACAGCATGTTAAACATTTTCAACATAGATGAAAATGGCATATTATTAATCTACACAATTTTCTGAGCATTTAACATATATAAATTATTTTAAACCGATGCACAGTTTGTGAGGTATTAAATGCATGATCTAGGGGGACTATTCTGTAAAACTGTAAATCCTCGGATAATGTTAAAATCGCAGCAGCAGGGAAAAAAAACAAAACGGGCTGAAACTAGCTAGCCCGATAGGAGGAAAAAAATAGAGGAGGGGCGCTGGGGTGTGGCCTCACCCAGTGGGCTTCGCCCGGATCGGTGGAGGAGGCTGGCTGGGCTTGGTGGAGAGGGAGGCCTGCAGGGGGCACGCTGGGCCTGGGGAAGAGGCGGCTTGACAGGCCGGATCTGGCGCGGCTGCGCCTTGCGCAGATCGAAGCGGGGCAGGGCGGTTCGACGCGAAGAAGGGGAGGCAGCAGGCGCGGTCAACACGATAGGGACGAGCGGGCGTCTGCTATTGCTCGAAGCAGAGGAAGAAGGCGCTGGCGGCCGGCTGCGGGACTTCGGGACGGTGCGGCGGCGGATCTGGGCGAGCTCCTCGCTGGATCGAAGGAGCGGTGACGCGGCAAAGTTCGGGTGGCTCCCTAGAACCGCGGCCACCATGGCTATTCCTGGTACAGAGAGGGAGAGGCATGAGAGACGAGGGAGAGAACCAGAGGGAGAAGGGACGAAGGAGAAGAAGAGGGGAAGGGGCGACGGGGAACCGAGACGACCTGGCCGGAGAGGTTGGCGACGCGACGGAGAAGGGGAGCACCTTGGCAGGGAGCTCCGAGGACGGGCAAGCTGCGGGACGCGAGGCTGCAGGGAGCCTCGGCTTGATGAGGAGAAGGAGCTCGGGCACGGGAGGCTTGAGGCCGCGGGGTCCTCGTGACGCGGTTCCTGTTGGAGCTCGAGGGAGAGGGCGTCGCAAGGCGGCTGGCTGCGGTGGATGGCGGAGTCGAGCAGGAGCACGGGCTTGAGGATGCGCGCCTCCATGGGTGGTGCGCGGCTGCGGGAACTAGGAGGCGTCGAGGTGCGCTGCTCGGGAAGGATCGCAGGAGGCCATGAGAGGGCTCTGGTTGGAGGGGATCGATGGATTGGGTGATAGGGGAGATCGAGCAGAGGAGTGGCGGATGGGGGAAATCGAGGAGAAGGTGGAGGCTTGGCTGTGCGGGGTTGGACGATGAGGATCTGGGAGGATCCCGAGGAAGAGAGTGGCGGCGCGGGGATGGGACGGATGGGACAAGGTCCCTAGGTTTTAGGGTTAGACTGTTTATAAATGCTGGTGGATTAGGTTAGGGGGTATCCGGTCCCTCCGATCGAAATCAGACGGACGAGAATAATTAGCTTAGGGGAGTCCAACAAAGAAAACGGAGATGTTCTCGGGATGTTTGAGGATGATTCGGATCCAACGGTAACGACAGAGCAGGTCGGGTTCGGGACAAATTTCGGACGCACACACGAGGGGGTCTGTGGTTGTGCAAAGAGGGGGTTGGGCTGAGAAGAGAGAGGAGAAGGCAGCCCGGCAATGGTTTCGGAGACCAAAACGTCCGACGAATATACCGACTATATCGCGGTTACATATTTAACGGTTGGGCAGTCAAACGGACTCCGAATGCGACGAAACTTGACAGGCGGCCTGTCTACACTATAATAAGACCGCATGACAAGTTGCAACCCATTCCAAGAACATTTTTATGCGACTTATAAAATAATATTTCGGAGGTGCCGCGGGCGCGTGCGAGTGTGTCTGGACTCCGAACGGACAACGGAGAGGACCGGGGAAACCCAAACGGATGCAAGTTTTATAAAAAACGATGCCGATGCAATGCGCATGATGCTATGAGATGAGATGCATAACAATAACAAAAGCGAAACAACAGACAAAAACCCAACCACGGAGGAAATAATAAATCACATCGCCTAAAATGGCAAGAGTTGGAGTTACAGATATGGAAAGTTGTATCCGGGACGTTACAACACTCCACCACTACGAGAGGATCTCGTCCCGAGATCTAGGATGGCACCGGAGGGAAACGGAAGAGGAAGAGAAGAGGTAAACTAAGTTGCTTCTTCGACAAACGAGTGAAACCATGAACCTTGAGAGGTTGAGCAAAATGAAAGGAAGAATACAACGAAGATGAGCAAAGTTGAAAACACTCCGTTAGAAAAGAGGAACAAGGGATACGATGAGAACCAAGAGGTTTAGTGATAAGATAGATATTGAAACCACTCATGTTAAAACTAGATGGAGAAGGAGTAAGAATTCGGGCAACACTTCGGTTGAACATGGAAGGAATAGAACATGAACTTGAGAAGATGGGAAGATACTTGATGAAATCAACAACACACTGCCTCCGGAACTATTGAAAGAATGGCATAATGGGTAAGAAGGATTTCAGACAGCACTCCGGTTGAAAAGAGAGGCAAAACTTGATAAGATGAAAAGAACATGATCCTCAATTCGAGAAGATGAGAGAAAAGAGCAACATCACAATGTCTCCGGGAGAAAGAATAGAAGATAGATCATTGGAATAACAGAATGGAGTAGAAAATGCCAACTTCTACCACAAAAGAACTTGGAAAGCACCCTTCCAAGAAGGTTAGAACAGAGTTGTTGGAAAACCAACAACGAAAAGAATAAGCTTGTAGTGGGCTTATGGAAAACTTCTCAAAATTATGAGGTGAGCTTCTGCCACTAACGAAAAAACAATTGCTTGTTTGAGATCAACGAAGAGATGGAAACTTCTTTCGCCGAGAGGATAGGAGAAAACTCGGATTATTGATAAGCACCACAAATAGCAACATTCCTTAGGGAAAGCTTTAGGTGAAATATAACCCAAGATAACTCCAACAAAGAGATTGATGGATTGAAACGATTTCCTGAACGAGGAGAAAATGATGGATTCAAAATATCTCATTCTTGACAACTTGAATCACGAAGGGAAATTGTCAAGAGTGATATAACACCATCTCAAAAGATAAGGTAGAAAGGATTGCACTTCGAAATGCAAGAGAATAATACTTGAACTCCTCAAAACAAGACATGTGTTGAGCACCATGTTTATTTTTTGAGTATAGCTTGGCGGATCTTAGCTCCGAGAGAAATCTTGAAGAACAAAATGAGAATGAAAGAAATCCTTGATGAACTCCATGAAGAACTCCGGTAATAAAAGGATGATAAAAAGAAAGAGAAGTTGAAAACACAAGGTGAAGCCTTGCGATGATTTAGATGGAGCTTTGCGACGATATAACCAAGAAAACTTGGAACTCCGGAAACGAAAAGATGAAACACTAGAACGGAGAATTACTTCATCATGAACAATCTCCGGAAGAAAAGAATTAATCACTTGGATGAAACAAGAATAAAATTATGTCATGCCTATCCTTCATCAATTTAAATTGATGGCAATCAACAAATTTGGCATACTACTTATTCTCGTAGAAAGGATTAAGAGAGATATAGCGTAAACTTGAGAAGGTATTGATGGAACTACCGGTGGGATTGGAAACAACGAATGAAATGGTTCGGTAGCAAAGGAAGAGGAATCTCGAACGAACCACCGTAAGAATTGAAAATGAACATAGCAAAGGCACAATTCACCGGAAAGATTGAAGATACTTGAGAGGATTTAGATACAAGTGAACGAATAGATCACGAGCTGATTAGAGAATACTTGAATGATGCACCGGTTAGATTTGGAGAACAAGAGTTGAAGGTTGAGAATGAGTAATATTCAGAAATGATGGCATTTGGATTATCAAGAAAGGAAGCAACTCCTGAAATGCATCGGATGGTAAGAAAAGAATTCTCACAATCGAAAACAATTATGAGGATGGCATCAAGCTAGAATCACGAATCTTTGAGAGAACGGATAAGATTTGGAGGAAAACTCTTCTCCGGTCTTCAAAATCCGAGAAATGACGACGAGAAACACCACCATGAATTACCGAGATACTCCGGGAGAAAATTAGAAAGGTTGACCCAAAGATGAAAAGAATTTGAAAGCGGTCTTGAAGAAGACATCTGACTGATGAAAATTCATTCTTACATCAAACTTTGCAATGAATTTGAGAATAACTCCGAAAGGAATTAGAAGAGTCAGGTAAGATCCTGGGAAAAGACCTGTGGGTTAGGGCCCACTCAAAATAAAACACCGTTAAAAAAAGGTCGCTTGGAAGAGAGATTGCACCGGTTGAATTAAATGACTTGAATGAGATAACAACCTCGAAATATCTTGAACGGATTGAGAATGGAAACACAAGTCTTCTGAGATATCTTGAGCACTCCGGATAAGAATAGAGAGAGGTGAACAATTAAGAGGTGCACCGACGTGGAAAAACATTTGAAACGAGGAAAGGGATATGATCAACACCGAAAGCTTGAATTGGATCCACCGGAGAAGAAAAAGAACGAAGGATGTTGAACTTGAAGCTTGTGAGCATCTTCACGAGGGATCACCGGATTAGAACATTCAAAGAAAAGAATGAAGAGACTTCACATGAATAAATGGATACTTGATTAACAAATCTGAGTCCTTGTAGAAAAAGGGTGGGAGGGCGGGAAAAACAAAAACAACTTGGGATGGATGAAACAAACACCGGTGAGAAAACTTAGAGTTGATCTCACAAATGTTGAAATGATCGGATCCACTTGAAGAGAAGCACACCGGTTGAAAAGAATTGACATGACCATCTCGATGATCAAAAGGATTAGTACTCCCATAGAAATATGAGAACACCATTTAGAAAAGGTATGGAATCAACACCTGACATTGAAGCAACTCAAATACCAAAACTCAAAACAAAAAAAAGGATTGGCTTGCAGAATAAGCCGGAACAAACATATGATAGAGATTTCGTCCGAAGTTTTCGTGGTGGGGCCCACACGGGCTCGAGTGTACAGCACCATCATGTACAAGGCAGTGCACATGACATACGAAGTGTCCCCGAACCAGCATAGCCAAGGGTTCTTTAAGACACAACGAGACCACTGTAAAAACGACCGTGGAAAGGCGGACCACTAGACATTGAACCCCAATCTCATATCATGCATCTGTCGAAAAGATATTCTAGGAGCTACTTGAATTCCCACCTATAAAACTCCCGAAACTTTCTGGTTATGCAATCTGGTGTTGGGGATACAGGGGAAGCAATATATCTCACCCAAACTAACAATACCTACATCCAAGCTGTATCCATCCGTCAACACATAACCAAGAAACCTTCGGAAATCGTGTACCTCAACCTTCGAAAAGCATCCGTTATCCGAGTTATGGCAATACTCCCGAGCTCGCCCCAGTACTGGGTTATCGGGGTTATCTCACCAACAACTGCATAAAAGAGATTTTCGATGTCGGCAAATCTCAGGTATTCCAGAACTGCAACGATAAAATTGTGACGACAACACCTCAGAGCTCGACTCCCCGGGTCAAAGCCACATAATAGACAGGAGGCACCAAGAACAATGTTCTCGTCACAAAACCATCGGAACGATTCCAAGAAACCCGCGTGATCCTAAAAAAAATTAGTGAAATTTGAGGAGAGGAAAGGCAAAACATCTACGTTAGGAGACCTCACCAGAGCGACGAAGGGACCGAGGAGTAAAAAGAATCCTACTCTCCGATATATATAATCCTAAGACTCAAAATAGTTTTTTTTAGACTCAACAACGGCCAACAAACAAGGGGGCTCCTAGGGTCGGTCTAGGCTCTGATTACCAACTTGTCACGCCCAATATGCGACCCTATCCAAAAGGAACTCGAAGGTCCCACCAAGGATAGACCCGCATATTGAAACGCTTTTGCAAGGTGGATATCATTACATCAACATTACATAATAGATGGGGATACATACATAAGGCATACAATGCCACATGAATACAAGATCACAATACATAAGAGCATCATCCGACTACGGATGAATCACAAACAGAAACTCAAACGACATCCACCCTGCTAGCCCAGGCTGCCGACCTGGAACCTATCCCCTGATCGAAGAAGCAGAAGAAGAACTCAACGCAAGCAAGCATCGCTCTCGCGTCATGATCATCGCGTAACCTGTACCTGCAACTGTTGTTGTAGTAATCTGTGAGCCACGAGGACTCAACAATCCCATTACCATGGGTATCAAGACTAGCAAAGCTTAAAGGAAAGGAAGGGGTAAAGTGGTGAGGCTGCAGCAGCGACTAAGCATATATGGTGGCTAACATACGCAAATAAGAGCGAGAAGAGAAGCAAAGGAACGGTCGTGAAGCTAGCAATGATCAAGAAGTGATCCTGAACTCCTACTTATGTCAAACATAACCCAGAAACCGTGTTCACTTCCCGGACTCCACCGAGAAGAGACCATCATGGCTACACACGCGGTTGATGCCTTTTAATTCGGATCTGGTGTCAAGTTTTCTACAATCGGACATTAACAAATTCCCATCTGCCTATAACCGCAGGCACGACTTTCGAAAGATTATACCCTGCAGGGGTGTCCCAACTTAGCCCATGATAAGCTCTCGCGATCAACGAAGGAATAGACCTTCTCCCAGGACAACCCGATCAGACTCAGAATCCCGGTTTACAAGACATTTTGACAATGGTAAAACAAGACCAACAAAGCCGCCCGATGCACCGACAATCCCGATAGGAGCTGCACATATCTCGTTCTCAGGGCAACACCAGATGAGACATCCTACGAGTAAAACCAAACCTCGAGTTTCCCCGAGGGGGCCCCGCAGTCTACTCGGTTCGGACCAACACTTAGACAAGCACTGGCCCGGGGGGGCTAAAATAAAGATGACCCTTAGGCTCCGGAAACCCAAGGGAAAAAGGGCTAGGTGAGGCAAATGGTAAAACCAAGGTTGGGCCTTGCTGGAGGAGTTTTATTCAAAGCGAATTGTCAAGGGGGTCCCATAAATCACCCGACCACGTAAGGAACGCAAAATCCAGGAACATAACACCGGTATGACAAAAACTAGGGCGGCAAGAGTGGAACAAAACACCAGGCATAAGGCCGAGTCTTCCACCCTTTACCAAGTATATAGATGCATTAATTAAATAAGAGATATTGTGATATCCCAACATAATCCTGTTCACCATGGAGCAATCTTCAACTTCACCTGCAACTAACAGCGCTATAAGAGGGGCTGAGCAAAAGCGATAACATAGCCAAACAACGGTTTGCATAGGAAAGGTGTCAAAGGTTAGAGGCTGACATGGCAATTTGTGATGGCTTGATAAACAGGTAATAGGTAGTGCAGCATAGCGATAGAACGAAACAACTAGCATAGAAATGATAGTAGTGAGATCCAGGGTAGCGGTCATCTTGCCTGAAATCCCTCTAGGAAGAAGAACGAGTCCATGAAGAAGACGAACGGACGTAGTCGAACGAATCCTCACAATCGCAACATTACTGGAACTAAGAAGCAACACCAGAAAGAAACAAACAACATGGTAAATGCACAAGCATAAACATGGCATGATGCACAAACAAATATGATGCATGTCCAGGTTAACGAGGCATGGCATGGCAATATGCACAAATAACACTACAAGTTAAGTGGAGCTCAATATGCAAAACACCGCATCTATTATTTAGTTCACTCCCGGTTAGGAACTCAACAATATTAAATGTTGGTTAACATGGAAAGAGGTGAAACATAATGAAACTACCTATCTAGGCAAGTTTAAATGAGGCCGGAAACAACAAACGACAATTCCAGAAAAACCTCATGTCCATATTCTAGTTTTGGTACTGTTCTGCCTATTACATAATTTTAGAGTTGTTAAACAGGAAAATAAAGTGCACCATGTTAAACTAGGCATTTTTTCACCCCATTTACATATAAAGTTTATTTAAAACCGAGCTACGGTTATTTAGTTATGAAATAAATCATTTTAGCATGGCATTATGCAAAATAAACACAAACATCATGTTAAACATTTTCAACATAGATGAAAATGGCATATTATTAATCTACACAATTTTCTGAGCATTTAACATATATAAATTATTTTAAACCGATGCACAGTTTGTGAGGTATTAAATGCATGATCTAGGGGGACTATTCTGTAAAACTATAAATCCTCGGATAATGTTAAAATCGCAGCAGCAGGGAAAAAAAACAAAACGGGCTGAAACTAGCTGGCCCGGCAGGAGGAAAAAAAATAGAGGAGGGGCGCTGGGGTGTGGCCTCACCCAGTGGGCTTCGCCCGGATCGGTGGAGGAGGCTGGCTGGGCTTGGTGGAGAGGGAGGCCTGCAGGGGGCACGCTGGGCCTGGGGAAGAGGCGGCTTGACAGGCCGGATCTAGCGCGGCTGCGCCTTGCGCAGATCGAAGCGGGGCAGGGCGGTTCGACGCGAAGAAGGGGAGGCAGCAGGCGTGGTCAACGCGGCAGGGACGAGCGGGCGTCTGCTATTGCTCGAAGCAGAGGAAGAAGGCGTTGGCGGCCGGCTGCGGGACTTCGGGACGGCGCGGCGGCGGATCTGGGCGAGCTCCTCGCCGGATTGAAGGAGCGGCGACGCGGCAAAGTTCGGGCGGCTCCCTGGAACTGCGGCCACCATGGCTGTTCCTGGTATAGAGAGGGAGAGGCATGAGAGACGAGGGAGAGAACCAGAGGGAGAAGGGATGAAGGAGAAGAAGAGGGGAAGGGGCGACGGCGAACCGGGACGGCCTGGCCGGAGAGGTTGGCGATGCGACGGAGAAGGGGAGCACCGCGGCAGGGAGCTGCGAGGACGGGCGAGCTGCGGGACGCGAGGCTGCAGGGAGCCTCGGCTCGATGAGGAGAAGGAGCTCGGGCACGGGAGGCTTGAGGCCGCGGGGTCCTCGTGACGCGGTTCCTGTTGGAGCTCGAGGGAGAGGGCGCCGCAAGGCGGCTGGCTGCAGTGGATGGCGGAGTCGAGCAGGAGCACGGACTTGAGGATGCGCGCCTCCATGGGTGGTGCGTGGCTGCGGGAACTAGGAGGCGTCGGGGTGCGCTGCTCGGGAAGGATCGCGGGAGGCCATGAGAGGGCTCTGGTTGGAGGGTATCGATGGATTGGGTGACAGGGGAGATCGAGCAGAGGAGTGGCGGATGGGGGAAATCGAGGAGAAGGTGGAGGCTTGGCTGTGCGGGGTTGGACGATGAGGATCTGGGAGGATCCCGAGGAAGAGAGTGGCGGCGCGGGGATGGGACGGATGGGACAAGGTCCCTAGGTTTTAGGGTTAGACTGTTTATAAAGGCTGGTGGATTAGGTTAGGGGGTATCCGGTCCCTCCGATCGAAATCAGACGGACGAGAATAATTAGCTTAGGGGAGTCCAACAAAGAAAACGGAGATGTTCTCGGGATGTTTGAGGATGATTCGGATCCAACGGTAACGACAGAGCGGGTCGGGTTCGGGACAAATTTCGGACGCACACACGAGGGGGTCTGTGGTTGTGCAAAGAGGGGGTTGGGCTGAGAAGAGAGAGGAGAAGGCAGCCCCGCAATGGTTTCGGAGACCGAAACGTCCGACGAATATACCGACTATATCGCGGTTACATATTTAACGGTTGGGCAGTCAAACGGACTCCGAATGCGACGAAACTTGACAGGCGGCCTGTCTACACTATAATAAGACCGCATGACAAGTTGCAACCCATTCCGAGAACATTTTTATGCCACTTATAAAATAATATTTCGGAGGTGCCGCGGGCGCGTGCGAGTGTGTCAGGACTCCGAACGGACAACGGAGAGGACCGGGGAAACCCGAACAGATGCAAGTTTTATAAAAAACGATGCCGATGTAATGCGCATGATGCTATGAGATGAGATGCATAACAAGAACAAAAGCAAAACAACAGACAAAAACCCAACCACGGAGGAAATAATAAATCACATTGCCGGAAATGGCAAGAGTTGGAGTTACGGATATGGAAAGTTGTATCTGGGGCGTTACAGAACCATTTGGTGAAAACCAAGTTGTGACAGCCACCATTTCTCAAATCTAAACATCTTAGGTTTAGACGTCTTTCTCGCTCCAGTGTCTAATACTAAAGGAGTGTGATCACTCCAAACTCTGGGGAGGGCAGTTAGAGAAGACATCGGGAAGTGAGAATCCTAGTCCATAGAGGTAAAAACTCTGTCTAGCACAACAAGAATAGGATTATCTTGATTATTGGACCAAGTATAACCCCTATTAGAGATAGAAATCTCCAGCAGTTTCCATCTGTTGATCCAGTCATTAAACAGAAAGGTGATATGTTGATTAACTATCCCACTACTCTTCTCACTCTCATTCCTAACTAGGTTAAAGTCAACACAAATGAAAATAGGATAGGATGCAATATCTAAAATATTATGTAGTTCAACAACAAAATCCCTTTGGAACTCTGGATAGGCAGAGCCATACACTATCACAAATGCCAAACAAAACCATCCCCCTTGTTCTTAACAGTAGCTTTAATGGAAAACTCATGATTAATAAAACCAATGACTTCAAATAAACTTTTCCTAAGACCCAAAAGGATCCCTCCAACAGTATTAACAACAGGTAAATGATGCCAGTCATAATTATTAAACCTATCAATAGCTTGCAGGAAACCCTCAGAAATAATCTCTCCCTTGGTCTCTTGAAACCCAATGAAATCAGGATTAGACTGAGCAATAGAATTACAAAGGCACTAAACTTTCCTTGGTTGACCAAGACCTCTAATATTCCATATAAGACCTATCATTAAGCAATTTTGAATGGGTGTGACAGACCACAAGGCCTAGCTTCGGTTAGGACATTGGGGGTTCTCCTCAAGGCATCAACAGTGTCCACTGGCTTGAAAGAGCAACCATCCAATGGAGTCCCAATCAAATCATCTTGATCTAATTCAAGATTATCTAGAAGAACAATTTCAGGATTGTTATTGGAAAAGGCCAATCATCTCTCTTTCTCTCCACCAATCAAGTCATCAATGACTTCATGTCTATTAGTATCATTACCCCCAATGCATATATCAATTTTATTCATTTGGTCATATAAAATGGTATTGCTACCTCTTGAGCACTGCGTTGGATTTCCCCGAAGAGGAGAGGATGATCAGCAAAGTAGCGTAAGTATTTCCCTCCGTTTTTGAGAACCAAGGTATCAATCCAGTAGGAGACCACGCACAAGTCCCTCGTACCTACACAAAACGATAGCAACTCGCAACCAACGCGATTAGGGGTTGTCAATCCCTTCTCGGTCACTTACGAAAGTGAGATCTGATAGAGATGATAAATAATATTTTTGGTATTTTTGATAGATAGATGCAAAGTAAAAAGTAAAAAGCAAAGTAAAAGCAAAGCAAGTAAATAAAGTGATAGAGATTGATATGATGAGAATAGACCCGTGGGCCATAGGTTTCACTAGCGGCTTCTCTCAAGAGCATAAGTATTCTACTGTGGGTGAACAAATTACTGTTGAGCAATTGACAGAAATGAGCATATGTTCAAGAAATCGGTAACTGGTAGCTGCTCAGTCGGGTTGGGAGTAGCGATTAATCGGTGAATCGTCCTATTAACTGGATTAATCGGTCAACTATTAATCGATAGATTAATTAGGGAATGGACAACATATATCTTTTTTTTGTACTCTACAATACTCACGTGTTATCCCAACTATGGAATATACCAAAATATGCTACTATAGGCATATAAAAAGCATAAATACGAGGAAAAATTGTTAATCCTAATGCATCCAAACCAAAATAATATCAAAATTCGAAATTAATAGTTTAAACATTAAATTGTCAACATACATCCACACAATATATGGATATCAACTCAAATATCAAATATGTCATGAACTCAAGATAAATGGCAACCATACCAATGGAAATAGGGAATACCAAATAAATGGCAGCAACACAATATACAGACACACATGTCAAAGATAAATAAATGGCAGCCACACATGTCAAAGGTAAATAAATGGCTGCCACACAAATACGCTGATCGAATAATTCATAACAAGGTTCACAACACAAATAGGCAAGGTGCAAATAGGTAATAATGTTCACGTAAGTTCAGCCACACAAATATAGGTAAACAGCTAAAGGTTCAACCACACAAATAGATATAGGTAGCAAGGTAACAAGGTTCAGCCACGGAAATAGAAGCAAAATAAGGTCTTGTGCAATAATAAAGATCTTATAAGTTGGTGAAAAATGGCTCAAGGCTGCGGGGGTTCCTCCTCATCATCATCGTCTTTGGTTGCCATCACTCCATCATCATCGGACTCATAATCAATCCCATCATCCTCTATCTCATGATCTGATTCATTATCATCATCCTCAACGAATTCTTCAACTTCATGGAGTTCTCTAACTCTTGCACTTCTACGGAGCTCCACAGGATCGCTTGCCCCCATTGCTTCATCAATGATGTTGTATGGCATGCCTGTAGTGGGATCAATCTCCTCATCGATATATGCATCTTCACATATCCAATCTTGAGCTCGTGAAGCATCTTCACCAAGAAGAACATCACTAGAAGAGGATAACTTCTTTCTTTTATCAATCATCCTTCCATTGAATTGGATATAAACTAGATTGTCCCTACGGGCCACATCTAGTTGATTTCTCCTCTTTGCATCTACCTACAAAAGTGCAAATGGACACCTAGTTAAAAAATAGCGAGAAGTAAGAATATTCAGATTTGACCAACTGATTAATACTTGAAACTTGAGAGTGACTAAAACTCTTAAGAGTTACCATTTCAAATGTGCTCCAATTTCTTTCACATCAGGATGAACTTGTGGTCAAGTTAAGTATCCTTATGGCCATGTGTTGCAACGTAGGAGTTTGTAATCCATAAGTTGACCACCAATCAGCTACAATTTGACAAAAGTGAAATAATATGCAATCAGCCTATATAATTTCAGAAATGCAATAGTAAGTTTTTTGCTTTGAAAACAAGCTTACCGGCATCAAAATTGTCATTGCTAATTGCTTTCATGGCAACCACCTTCCCAAACATACCCTCTTTCTTTTTAAACTTGGTGAAGTCAATGTTCAGAACCTTATTTTGCTTGATGTCATCATCATAATAAAAAGTATCCATGACTTCCATAAGTGCAGCTACTACCTCTACATCCGTAAAGATGCTTGGGTCTGCATAACTATATTTTGGATTCAAGATGTATGCTACCATGTGCAATGGAGAATCCAGCCTCCCACTCATCTTGCTATCCATGGATTAGGGATCAGCAAATAGTCTTTTTCTGAATTTTCAACAACAGCCTTGATTTCCTTTTTTGCACTTATTAATTCTCCATACATAGATGCCATAGATGGATCATCACTATCTGCCAACCGAAGAACCTTCACTAGTGGCTCGAAAACCTTGCAAGGTAACATAGAAATGATAAAGTGAGTCACACAAGTATGAGCAAATAGCCCCAACATTAGAATGTACAAGTTACAACTAAAAATTAGAAGTAGGAGTGTAGGAATACTTGACTAGATGCAAACAACCCCAACATAGAAATAAATAGATGCAAACACCCTCAACATATGAATAGATGCTAACTGGCCCAATAAGCATACCTTGATGCAAAGAGAGACATTTTTCCAAAATCCCCTACTCATTATTGTGGCATGAGCCGACTTTCCTTTCACCTTTTTTGTGTGCTTGCATGCTTCCCATTCATCACTACAAACCATTGCTCTTAGTTCCTTCCTTTTAGAAACCAAACTTTGCAAGGTAAGAAAGGCCGAAGCAAATCGTGTCACCCCCGGTCTAACAATGTCTCTTTTCTTGGTGAAAGACCTCATCAAGGACAGTGTTTTATGATGTGCATAAAGAAAAATTGTCATTTGCTTGGCTTTAGTGATGGTAGGACCAAATTGCTTTAGCTTCGCAATTGCTTCTACAATCAAGTTGAGGGTGTGAGTTGCACATGAGGTCCAAAAGATTTTTGGCCATTTTCCTTTGAGCATATCCTTTGCCCCCATGTTATTTAAAGCATTGTCCGTGACCACTTGCACAACATTTTCAGCACCTACAAGATGAAAAATCTCAAAATCAGCAGCTACAACATTATGGAAGCAAAGTTGAGAGTTCAAGAATCATACCAATTTTCTCAATGCACCCAACTACATAATTGAAGATGTATAGACTTGTGTGTGCATCAGCCGACGCCTCCTTTGATTCAAGAAAGGCAGTCCCTAACCTGCAATGAACGCATAAATTCATAATACTTCTTCTTTTCTTGTCGGTCCAAGCATCGGTCATGATAGAGCAGCCGGTTTCCACCCTCTCAAGCTCATGTGGCTTCATCAAATCCTTAGTTCTTTCCACTTCTTGCAGCAACATCTTCTCTCGGATCATATATTGTGAAGGTGGCTTCCAATTAGGACCAAACCGACCAAGGGCTTCACAAAACTGCTTGACGTCATCATCATTGACAGCATTGAAAGGAATTTTTTTTTGTACATCCATCTAGCCAAATATTGGCCTACTCTGTAAGCTCTCTCTTTGTCAATTGCATCATTTATGTTCTGTTGGAACTTCTTCAATGGAATCGCAGGATCAATTGGCATCACATATTTATCCATAGGCCCTGCCTTGCGAGGTTCACCTTCTCCAATTGCAGCAAGCTCTTCCTCATTATTGTCATTATCGTCAACTTGAATGACAACCTCAGCCCGTACTTCTTCATCATGTTTTTGCTTCAGCTTCTTCTTCTTTTGTGGTGCCTCATAAGCATCTCTACATCTTTTCTGCTGATCTGGTGTGGCTACATTGCAACTTGTCACTTGTCCCTTTATTTGCCCAATATGTTGCTTCATCCTATTGACCCCTCCACCCATCTCCTTTCCACACAACTTGCACTTCACTCGCTGTAAATCTAGAGGATCAATCAAGGTTGCAAACTCCCACCCCATGTCATCTGAATTCCTTTTGAGAGTTTGAGAACTTGCAGCGGTAGAAGCAGCCACAAACCCCTTCAAATATATTCAAAGAGGAAACATAATAAGTATCAATCCATGTTAAACATAATAAGTATGTATCGATGTAAAATCAGTGCAAACATAATAAATTAATAAGTATGTGTATATCAATGTTCAACTGGAGCAAACATAGTAAGTATGTATCACATTTCAACATAAGCAAACATATTAAGTATCAATCAATGTTAAACAGGAGCAAACATAATAAATTAGTAAGTATCAATCAATGTTTAGCGGTAGAAGCAGGCGTAGACCCCTTCAAATATATTCAATGAGCAAAATAAGAAGCAGCCGTAGAAGTAGGAAAAGAAACAAGTTGTTCTGCTTGGAGTACTTGCTGCAACAACAACAGCCGGCAAGCACTGCGTGCACTCCAAGCACAACAAGCAGAGAGCAACATGCCATCATCTATAGCAGATGTTCACAATAAAATTTACTGTAGTGTAGCATCAAAATTCATAGTGATGTATAGTATACATTTCTTTTGTATAAATAAATAAAAGAAAACAAAACATGATTTATACTAGAGTTTATACTACTGTACTCATGTGGAGTTCAGTTCACACACAAGTGGTTCCAGCCAAAGTAAACATCAAACATGGAGATTTTGCTGTTCTAAAATCAAAGGAAAAAATAGTACAGAGACGTTCCGTCGAAGATCACATCGACCCATCGCGGCGAGCTAGCGCAAGCCAGTTTCTCATACGTGTACGAAGATGTGTGTATTGCTTGCTACTGTTCATCAATTAAGCTACGTGTGTGCTTGCTACTGTTCATAGATTAACCTACTTGCGTGCTTGCTTGTCCAACTAGCTTGCACGTACGCGTTCAAGTGCTGGTGATTTGATCTAGCATTTTAGAAGCCAATATCTACATATCTAATCTACAAATCTGTAATCTACTCCATGGATACATCTATATTCTATAAAATTTGCTAATCTGCGATGCTAGATTATCTAGCGTGTGAGAGAGGAAGAAGAGGGTACTACCTTGCTATTTGGGGATGCCATGGAGGAATAGCTAGGACTAGGAGATTAGCCGCCAAGACGAGATGGGTAGTAGCAGCCGGTCGGGTGATGACGAGCAGTCCACGGGAGAAAACAAGGGCACCGGAGCAGCTGATGCAGGGGAAGGGAGAGCAGGCAGGCGAGCGGCGGAGCTGCAGCCTGTAGCGGCGGAGCTGCTGGACAGGGCGCCGGCGAGGACTTGCTGCCGCCAGCCAGGCCGGGGCTAGATGAGAAAGAAGCGGGAGAGGCGGCAGGAGGCCAAAACCTAGCGATATAAGTAGCCGGAGGGGCTTCGAAGGGGTGGTCACGGGCCAAAAAGGCTGGGCTTTGCTTGCTACCAGTCAACTGGCCAAGGCGATTAATCGGTCTGACAGGCCCGTTAATCGGCTTGGGCAGTTAACACAACGAATAGTCACTATTCGAGTCGGTCACTCACTGGCCCGTTAACTGATTTATCTGCCGAATTCTTGAACAGTTATATCCAGGCAATGATCATGTATATAAGCATCACGTCCAAAACAAGTAGGTCGAAATGATTCTGCATCTACTACTATTACTCCACTCATCGACCGCTATCCAGCATGCATCTAGAGTATTAAGTAAAAACAGAGTAACGCCTTAAGCAAGATGACATGATGTAGAGGGATAAATTCATGCAATATGATAAAAACCCCATCTTGTTATCCTCAATGGCAACAATACAATACGTGCCTTGCTGCCCCTTCGGTCACTGAGTAAGGACACCGCAAGATTGAACCCAAAGCTAAGGACTTCTCCCATTACAAGAATTACCAATCTAGTTGGCCAAACAAAAAAAGATAATTCGAAGAGACTTGCAAAGATAACTCAATCATACATAAAAGAATTCAGAGAAGAATCAAATATTTTCCATAGATAATACTGGATCATAAACCCACAATTCATCGGTCTCAACAAACACACCGTAAAAAGAAGATTACATCGAATAGATCTCCACGAGAAAGGGGGAGAACATTGTATTGAGATCCAAAAAGAGAGAAGAAGCCATCTAGCTATTAGCTATGGACCCGAAGGTCTGAAATAAACTACTCACACTTCATCGGAGGGGCTATGATGATGATGTAGAAGCCCTCCGTGGTGGATGCCTCCTCCCGCGGAGCTCCAGAACATGCCCCAAGATAGGATCTCGTGGATACAGAAGGTTGTGGCGGTGGAATTAGGTTTTTGGCTCCTGTTCTGATTGTACGGGGATACGTAGGTATATATAGGAGGAAGGAGTACGACGGTGGAGATTCGAGGGCCCCACGAGGTAGGGGGCGCGCCCAGGGGGGCGCCCTCCACCCTCGTGACCGCCTCGTGGCTTTCTTGATGGAGGGTCCAAGTCTCCTGGATCTTATCTGATGAGAAAATCACGTTCCCGAAGGTTTCATTCCATTTGGACTCTGTTTGATATTCTGTTTCTTCGAAACACTGAAAAAGGCAAAAAACAACAATTCTGGGTTGGGCCTCCGGTTAATAGGTTAGTCCCAAAAGTAATATAAAAGTGGAAAATAAAGCCCAATGTAATAAAATACAGTAGATAAAGTAGCATGGAGCAATAAAAAATTATAGATACGTTGGAGACGTATCAGGCATCCCCAAGCCTAATTCCTGCTCGTCCTCGAGTAGGTAAATGATAAAAAAGAAATTTTGATGCGGAGTGATACTTTGGCATAATTTCAATATAATCTTCTTACTTATGATATGAATATTCAGATCCGAAAGATTCAAGACAAAAGTTCATATCGACACAAAAATAATAATACTTCAAGCATACTAATCAAAGCAATCATGTCTTCTCAAAATAACATGGCAAAAGAAAGTTCATCCCTACAAAATCATATAGTTAGGCTATGCTTCATTTTCGTCACACAAAGATGTTCCCAACTTCTATACCCCCGATGACAAGCCAAGCAATTGTTTCATACTCAAATAATCTCAAACTTTTTCAATCTTCACGCAATACATGAGCGCGAGCCATGGATATAGCACTATGGGTGGAATAGAATATGATGATGGGGATTGTGTGGAGAAGACAAAAAGGAGAAAGTCTCACATTGACGAGGCTAATCAACGGGCTATGGAGATGCCCATCAATTGATGTCAACATGAAGAGTAGGGATTGCCATGCAACGGATGCACTAGAGCTATGAATGCTCAACAAAAGAAAACTAGTGGGTGTGCATCCAACTCGCTTGCTCACGAAGACCTAGGGCATTTTGAGGAAGCCCATCATTGGAATATACAAGCCAAGTTTTATAATGAAAAATTCTCACTAGTATAAAAAGACAACTTATGAGACACACTACATGAAGGACAAGGTGCTACTTTGAAGCACAATATATGAGACTCACTACATGAAGGACAAGGTGCTACTTTGAAGCACAAGTGTGCTAAAAGGATAGTAGCATTGTCCCTTCTCTCTTTTTCTCTCATTTTTTTTCTTTGGCCTTCTTTTCTTTCTTTCTTTTTGGCCTTTCTCTTTTTTTATTATATTTTTTTTCATCCGGAGTCTCATCCCGACTTATGGGGGAATCATAGTATCCATCATCCTTTCCTCACTTGGGACAATGCTCTAATAATGATGATCATCACACTTTCATTTTTCTTACAACTCAACAATTACAACTCGAAACTTAGAACAAAATATGACTCTATATGAATGCCTCCGGCGGTGTACCAGGATGGTGCAATGAATCAAGAGTGACATGTATGGAAAATAATGCATGGTGGCTTTGCCACAAATACGATGTCAACTACATGATCATGCAATGGCAATATGACAAAAGTAATGTATGTCATAATAATGATGATGGAAGTTGCATGGCAATATATCTCGGAATGGCTATGGAAATGCCATGATAGGTAGGTATGGTGGCTGTTTTGAGGAAGATATAAGGAGGTTTATGTGTGATAGAGCGTATCGTATCACGGGGTTTGGATGCACCGGCGAAGTTTGCACCAACTCTCAAGGTGAGAAAGGGCAATGCACGGTACCGAAGAGGCTAGCAAAGGTGGAAAGGTGAGAGTGCGTATAATCAATGGACTCAATCATTAGTCAAAAGAACTCATATACTTATTGCAAAAATTTAGAAGCCATCAAAAATCAAGTACTATGCGCATGCTCCTAGGGGGATAGATTCATAGGAAAAGACCATCGCTCGTCCCCGACCTCCACTCATAAGGATGCACAAGCCAGGTACACTTCATGTTTCAAATTTGTTACACAACTTTAACCATACGTGCATGCTACGGGACTTGCAAACTTCAACACAAGTATTTATCAAATTCACAATTATCAACTAGCACGACTTTGATATTATCACCTCCATATCTCAAAACAATTATCAAGCATCAAACTTATCTTAGTATTCAATTCACTCAAAAGAAAGTTTCACATATCTTGAACACTAAGTATATTAACATTAAGCAAATTACCATGCTATTAACGATTCTCAAAATAATCTAAGTGAAGCATGAGAGATCAATAGTTTCTTTAAAACAAATCCACCACCGTGCTCTAAAATATATAAGTGAAGCACTAGAGCAAAAATTATCATGCTCAAAAGATATAAGTGAAGCACTATGAGCAAAACTATCAAGCTCAAAAGATATAAGTGAAGCACATAGAGTATTCTAACAAATTCCAATTCATATATGGCTCTCTCAAAAGGTGTGTACAGCAAGGATGATTGTGGTAGACTAACAAGCAAATACACAAATAATACAAGACGCTCCACGCAAAACACATATCATGTTGGTGAATAAAAATATAGCTCCAAGTAAATTACCGATGGAAGTGGACGAAAGAGGGGATGCCTTCCAGGGCATCCCCAAGCTTTCACTTTTTGGTGTCCTTGGATTATCTTGGGGGTGCCATGGGCATCCCCAAGATTAGGCTCTTGCCACTCCTTGTTCCATAATCCATCAAAAGAATTCACCCAAAACTTGAAAACTTCACAACACAAAACCCAACAGAAATCTCGTGAGCTCCGTTAGAGAAAGAAAACAAAAGACTACTTCAAGGTACTGTAATGAACTCATTATTTATTTATATTGGTGTTAAACCTACTTCATTCCAACTTCTCTATGGTTTATAAACTATTTTACTAGCCATAGATTCATCAAAATAAGCAAACAACACATGATAAACAGAATCTGTCAAAAACAGAACATTCTGTAGCAATCTGTAACTAACGCAAACTTCTGTAACTCTAAAAATTCTACCAAAATAGTAAGTCCTGGACAATTTTTTTATTGAACAGCATCAAAAAGAATCAATGCAAAATCACGTTCCTGTGATTTAACAAAATTATATTCGTGCGTGCAAAGTTTCTGTTTTTCAGCAGAATCAAATCAACTATCATCCTAGGTTATCCTATAGGTTCTACTTGGCACAAACACTAATTAAAAGATAAAACCACATCCAAACAGAGGCTAGATGGATTATTTATTCCTAAACAGAAGCAAAAACAAAAAACGCAAAATAAAATTGGGTTGCCTCCCAACAAGCGCTATCGTTTAACGCCCCTAGCTAGGCATAAAAGCAAGGATAGATCTAGGTATTGCCATCTTCGGTAGGCAATCCATAAGTGGCTCTCATGATAGATTCATATGGTAATTTTATTTTCTTTCTAGGGAAGTGTTCCATACCCTTATTTAAGGGAAATTGGAATCGAATATTCCCTTCCTTCATATCAATTGCACCAATCGTTCTAAGGAAAGGACTACCAAGGATAATAGGACATGAAGGATTGCAATCTATATCGAGAACGATAAAATCTACGGGCACATAATTCCTATTTGTAACAATAAGAACATCATTAATTCTTCCCATAGGTTTTTTAATAGTGGAATCCGCAAGATGCAAGTTTAGAGAGCAATCATCAAAATCATGGAAATCTAGCAAATCACATAAAGTTTTGGGGATAGTAGAGACACTAGCACCCAAATCACACAAAGCATGAAACTCAAAATCTTTAATTTTAATTTTAATAGTAGGTTCCCGCTCATCATAGATTTTTCTAGGGATAGAAACTTTCAACTCAAGTTTTTCTTAATAAGATTGCATCAAAGCATCAATAATGTGTTCGGTAAAGGCCTTATTTTTACTATAAGCATGAGGAGAATCTAGCACGGATTGCAACAAGGAAATACAACCAATCAAAGAGCAATTTTCATAATTAAATTCCTTGAGATCCAAAATAGTAGGTTTAGCAACATCACGGTTTTTATTTATTTCAATCCCACTATCATCAAATTCATCATCAAGATCTAGAAACTCCGAATTCTTAGAACGCCTTCTAGGTAAAGGAAGATCATATTCAGTTTCATCAAGATTCATATTGCAAAACAAAGATTTAATGGGGGATACATCAATAACTTTTAGATCTTCATCTTGATTTTCATAGGAATTGGAAGAACACGCTTTAATAAAGGCATCTTTGGAAGCACGCATCCTAGCGGTTCTTTCCTTGCACTCATCAATGGAAATTCTCATGGCTTTGAGAGACTCATTGATATCATGCTTAGGAGGAATAGATCTAATCTTTAAAGAATCAATTTCAAGAGAAATTCTATCAATGTTCCTAGCCAAATCATCAACTTTAAGCAATTTCTCTTCAAGCAAAGCATTAAAATTCTTTTGTGAATTCACAAACTCTTTAACACTACTCTCAAATTCAGAGGGCATCTTATTAAAGTTTCCATAAGAGTTGTTGTAGGAATTTCCATAATTATTAGAAGGATTACTAGGATAAGGCCTAGGATTAAAATTCCCTCTATACGCGTTGTTTCCAAAACTATTCCTACCAGCAAAATTCACATCCATAGATTCATGTTTATTCTCAAGCAAGGTAGATAAAGGTATATCATTGGGATCAAGAGGAGTATTTTTAGGAGCAAACATCTTCACAAGTTCATCCATCTTTTCACTCAAAACATTGATTTCTTCTATAGCATGCACTTTTTTACTAGAAGATCTTTCGGTGTGCCATTGAGAATAATTAGCCATAATATTATCAAGCAATTTGGTAGCATCTCCTAACGTAATTTCCATAAACGTGCCTCACGTGCCCGAATCTAAAAGATTTCTAGAAGCAAAATTCAATCCGGCATAAAAAATTTGTATGATCATCCATAAATTCGAAACATGAGTAGGGCAATTGCGAAGCATTAATTTCATTCTTTCCCAAGATTGGGCAACATGCTCATGATCAAGTTGTTTAAAATTCATGATATCGTTCCTAAGAGTGATAATCTTAGCGGTAGGAAAATACTTAGAGATAAAAGCATCTTTGCACTTGTTCCAAGAATCAATACTATTTTTAGGCAAAGACGAAAACCAAACTTTAGCACGATCTCTAAGTGAAAACAGAAATAATTTCAATTTGACAATATTGTTATCCGTATCTTTCTTCTTTTGCATATCACACAAATCAACAAAATTGTTTAGATGAGTAGCGGCATCTTCACTAGGAAGGCCGGCCAATTGATCTTTCATAACAAGATTCAGCAAAGCGGCATTGATTTCACAAGACTCATCATTATTAAGAGGAGCAATCGGAGTACTAAGGAAATCATTATTATTGGTATTCGAGAAATCACACAATTTGGTATTATCTTGCGCCATGGCGACAAGTAATCCAGCACACAAGCAAACAGAAAGGCAACGAGAAAAAGGCAAACGGAAAAGAGAGGAGGAGATTGGGAAAGAGAGGCGAATAAAACGGCAAGGGTGAAGTGGGGGAGAGGAAAACGAGAGGCAAATGACAAATAATGTAATGCGAGGGATAGGGATTGCGATGGGTACTTGGTATGGTTGACTTGCTTGTGTGAGCCTCCCCGGCAACGGCGCCAGAAATTCTTCTTGCTACCTCTTGAGAACTGCGTTGGATTTCCCCAAAGAGGAGAGGATGATGCAGCAAAGTAGCGTAAGTATTTCCCTCAGTTTTTGAGAACCAAGGTATCAATCCAGTAGGAGACCACGCACAAGTCCCTCGTACCTACACAAAACGACAGCAACTCGCAACCAACACGATTAGGGGTTGTCAATCCCTTCTCGATCACTTACGAAAGTGAGATCTAATAGAGATGATAAATAATAGTTTTGGTATTTTTGATAGATAGATGCAAAGTAAAAAGTAAAAAGCAAAGTAAAAGCAAAGCAAGTAAATAAAGTGATAGAGATTGATATGATGAGAATAGACCCGGGGGCCATAGGTTTCACTAGTGGCTTCTCTCAAGAGCATAAGTATTCTACGGTGGGTGAACAAATTACTGTTGAGCAATTGACAGAACTGAGCATAGTTATGAGTATATCTAGGCAATGATCATGTATATAGGCATCACGTCCAAAACAAGTAGATCGAAACGATTCTGCATCTACTACTATTGCTCCACTCATCGACCGCTATCCAGCATGCATCTAGAGTATTAAGTAAAAGCAGAGTAACGCCTTAATCAAGATGACATGATGTAGAGGGATAAATTCATGCAATATGATAGAAAACCCATCTTGTTATCCTCGATGGCAACAATACAATACGTGCCTTGCTGCCCCTTCTGTCACTGGGTAAGGACACCGCAAGATTGAACCCAAAGCTAAGCACTTCTCCCATTGCAAGAACTACCTATCTAG
Organism: Triticum aestivum; assembly: GCF_018294505.1. Taxonomy (NCBI): domain Eukaryota; kingdom Viridiplantae; phylum Streptophyta; class Magnoliopsida; order Poales; family Poaceae; genus Triticum; species Triticum aestivum. The sequence goes on along the minus strand of NC_057804.1, from coordinate 533,774,872 downwards.
TTGGCCAAACCAAAAAAGATAATTCAAAGAGACTTGCCAAGATAACTCAATCATACATAAAAGAATTCAGAGAAGAATCAAATATTTTCCATAGATAATACTGGATCATAAACCCACAATTCATCGGTCTCAACAAACACACCGCAAAAAGAAGATTACATCGAATAGATCTCCACGAGAGAGGGGGAGAACATTGTATTGAGATCCAAAAAGAGAGAAGAAGCCATCTAGCTACTAGCTATGGACCCGAAGGTCTGAAGTAAACTACTCACACTTCATCGGAGGGGCTATGGTGATGATGTAGAAGCCCTCCGTGGTGGATGCCTCCTCCGGCGGAGCTCCAGAACAGGCCCCAAGATGGGATCTCGTGGATACAGAAGGTTGTGGCGGTGGAATTAGGTTTTTGGCTCCTGTTCTGATCATACGGGGATACGTAGGTATATATAGGAGGAAGGAGTACGTCGGTGGAGCTTCGAGGGGCCCACGAGGTAGGGGGGTGCGCCCAGGGGGGGCGCCCTCCACCCGCGTGACTGCCTCGTGGCTTTCTTGACGGAGGGTCCAATTCTCCTGGATCTTATCTGATGAGAAAATCACGTTCCCGAAGGTTTCATTCCGTTTGGACTCCGTTTGATATTCTGTTTCTTCGAAACACTGAAAAAGGCAAAAAACAGCAATTCTGAGCTGGGCCTCCGGTTAATAGGTTAGTCCCAAAAGTAATATAAAAGTAGAAAATAAAGCCCAATATAGTCCAAAACAGTAGATAAAGTAGCATGGAGCAATAAAAAATTATAGATACGTTGGAGACGTATCAGGTATCATTAGTGTTAGCGAAGGATTTACCTATGAAAGTTTTTGGGATTTCCAGATTCTGCTTCCTCTTGTAAGCAACAACTTTTTCCATGATATTCACGTCGCCATGCCCCCTAGTAGCAGGTTTTTGTACCAGAACAGGTCCCCATTTGGTCTTTCCAATGACAAGCCCCTGATCCTGAGCTTGATCAAGGGTCTCTAGAAGTGATCTCCTCAAAGAGACATTTTGCATGGCCTGGACAGCTTCAAAGAGAAGAGTCCCCAATTCCTCTCCATTAGGTTCCTCCTCATCAGACTCAGAAAAGTCTACAGATCTAAGGATACTCTCACAATACTCCATACTTTCAAGTTTCCTATCCAATTTTGTTGTTCCCTCAGCACTCCCCACAAGGGTTTTGTTAGAGTGAAGCTTAGGTGTTCAGAAGGATATACATCTTTCGAGTTGATCCCCTCAGCAGATGCAGAGTTTTCTTTCTTGTCAGCAATAGCACATTCCATGATAATGGTTTCATGATCAGAGTCAGAGCAAAACACATCATACTGGGTCCTCTCCTTCTGTTTATTCTTATCTTGCTTAGCAAAATTGGCTTTATCGAGTTCATCAGTTGCCTCTTCACTATCTAGCAAGTCTTCAGATAGGCCATCTTTATGAGCATTCCCACCACCATCTTCATGTCCCTCAGTTGCACCTTCTCCCTCTTCATCTTCATCATCCTCAATATCAATGACAGAGTCAACACCACCCACTTGCTCAAAACCTTCTACAGTGAAGCCCAATAGAAACAACATCTTCTTCATCTCAATTAATCTCTCCAAAGGAATTTTAGCAGGATCCCTATAAGCAATTTTGATTCTGACATTCTCAAAGAAAGTCCTAAACATAGCATGTTGGGGAACGTAGTAATTTCAAAAAGTTTCCTATGCACACGCAAGATCATGGTGATTCATAGCAACGAGAGGGGAGAGTGTTGTCCATGTACCCTCGTAGACCGAAATTGGAAGCGTTAGCACAACGTGGTTGATTTAGTCGTACGTCTTCACGATCCGACCGATCAAGTACCGAATGTACGGCACCTCCGAGTTCAGCACACGTTCATCTCGATGACGTCCCACGAACTCCGATCCAGCAGAGCTTTGCGGGAGAGTTCCGTCAGCACGACAGCGTGATGACGGTGTTGGTGATGCTACCGACGCAGGGCTTCGCCTAAGCACCGCTATGATATTACCGAGGTGGAATATGGTGGAGGGGGCACCGCACACGGCTAAGAGATCAATTATCAATTGTCGTGTCTAGAGGTTCCCCCCTACCCCCGTATATAAAGGAGCAAGGGGGAGGCGGCCGGCCAGGAGGAGGGCGCGCCAAGGGGGGAGTCCTACTCCCACCGGGAGTAGGACTCCTCCTTTCCTTGTTGGAGTAGGAGAGGGGAAGGAAGGGAGAGAGGAGGAGAAGGAAAGAATGGGCCCCCCTACTTGTCCAATTCGGACTAGAGGGGGAGGGGGCGTGCGGCCTGCCCTGGCCGCCCCTACTCTTCTCCACTAGGGCCCATGAGGCCTAATAAACCCCCGGGGGGTTCCGGTAACCCCCCGATACTCCGGTATATGTCTGAAACCTTCTGAAACTATTCCGGTGTCCGAACATAGTCATCCAATATATCGATCTTTACGTCTCAACCATTTCGAGACTCCTCGTCATGTCCGTGATCATATCCGAGACTCTGAACTACCTTCGGTACATTAAAACACAAAAACTCATAATACCGATCGTCACCAAACTTTAAGCGTGCGGACCCTACGGGTTCGACAACTATGTAGACATGACCGAGACATGTTTCCGGTCAATAACCAATAGAGGAACCTGGATGCTCATATTGGTTCCCACATATTCTACGAAGATCTTTATCGGTCAAACCGCATAACTACATACATTGTTCCCTTTGTCATCGGTATGTTACTTGCCTGAGATTCGATCGTCGGTATCTCAATACCTAGTTCAATCTCGTTACCAGCAAGTCTCTTTACTCGTTATGTAATTCATCATCTCGCAACTAACTCATTAGTCACATTGCTTGCAAGGCTTATAATGATGTGCATTACTGAGAGGGCCCAGAGATACCTCTCCGACAATCGGAGTGACAAATCCTAATCTCGAAATACGTCAACTCAACAAGTACCTTCGGAGACACCTGTAGAGCACCTTTATAATCACCCAGTTACGTTGTGACGTTTGGTAGCACACAAAGTGTTCCTCCATTAAGTGGGAGTTAAATAATCTCATAGTCATAGGAACATGTATAAGTCATGAAGAATGCAATAACAACATACTAAACGATCAAGTGCTAAGCTAACGAAATGGGTCAAGTCAATCACATCATTCTTATAATGATGTGATCCCACTAATCAAATGATAACTCATATATATGGTTAGGAAACTCAACCATCTTTTATCAATGAGCTAGTCAAGTAGAGGCATACTAGTGACACTATGTTTGTCTATGTATTCACACATGTATTATGTTTCCGGTTAATAAAATTCTAGCATGAATAATAAATATTTATCATGATATGAGGAAATAAATAATAAGTTTATTATTGCCTCTAGGGCATATTTCCTTCAGTCTCCCACTTGCACTAGAGTCAATAATCTAGATTACACAGTAATGACTCTAACACCCATGGAGCCTTGGTGTTAATCATGTTTTGCTCGTGGAAGAGGCTTAGTCAACGGTCTGCAACATGCAGATCTATATGTATCTTGCAAATCTCTATGTCTCCCACCTAGACTTGGTCCCGGATGGAATTGAAGCATCTCTTGATGTGCTTGGTTCTCTTGTGAAATCCGGATTCCTTTGCCAAGGCAATTGCACCAGTATTGTCACAAAAGATTTTCATTGGACCCGATGCACTAGGTAGGACACCTAGATCGGATATGAACTCCTTTATCCGGACTCCTTCATTTGCTGCTTCCGAAGCAGCTATGTACTCCGCTTCACACGTAGATCCTGTTGGGGAACGTTGCAGAAAATAAAAAATTTCTATGCTTTCACCAAGATCAATCTATGAGTTCATCTAGCAACGAGAGAAAGGAGTGCATCTACATACCCTTGTAGATCGCGAGCAGAAGCGTTCAAGAGAACGGGGTTGAGGGAGTCGTACTCGTCGTGATCCATATCACCGATGATCCTAGTGCTGAACGGACAGCACCTCCACGTTCAACACACGTACGGTTGAGGAAGACGTCTCCTCCTTCTTGATCAAGCAAGGGGGGAGGAGAGGTTGACGGAGATCCAGCAGCACGACGGCGTGGTGGTGGATGGAGCAGTGATCTCGGCAGGGCTTCGCCGAGCTTCTACGAGAGGGAGAGGTGTAGCAATGGGAGAGGGAGGCGCCAAGAGCATGGGTGCGGCTGCCCTCCCTCCCCCCTCTTTATATAGGCCCCCTAGGGGGGGCGCCGGCCCTAGGAGATGGGATCTCCAAGGGGGGCGGCGGCAAGGGGGGAAACTTGCCCCCCAAGCCAGGTGGAGGCGTCCCCACCCCTAGGGTTTCCAACCCTAGGCGTAGGGGGGCCCAAGGGGGGCGCACCAGCCCACCTGGGGCTGGTTCCCCTCCCACTTCAGCCCATGGGGCCCTCCGGGATAGGTGGCCCCACCCGGTGGACCCTCGGGACCCTTCCGGTGGTCCCGGTACAATACCGGTGACCCCCGAAACTTTCCCGATGGCCGAAACCTGACTTCCTATATATAATCCTTCACCTCCGGACCATTCCGGAACTGCTCATGATGTCCATGATCTCATCCGGGACTCCGAATAACTTTCGGGTTACTGCATACTAATATCTCTTCAACCCTAGCGTCACCAAACCTTAAGTGTGTAGACCCTACGGGTTCGGGAGACATGCAAACATGACCGAGACGCCTCTCCGGTCAATAACTAACAGTGGGATCTGGATACCCATGTTGGCTCCCACATACTCCTCGATGATCTCATCAGATTAACCACGATGTCGAGGATTCAATCAACCCCGTATACAATTCCCTTTGTCAATCGGTACGTTACTTGCCCGAGACTCGATCGTCGGTATCCCAATACCTCGTTTAATCTCGTTACCGGCAAGTCACTTTACTCATACCGTAATGCATGATCCCGTGACCAAACAACTTGGTCACATTGAGCTCATTATGATGATGCATTACCGAGTGGGCCCAGAGATACCTCTTCATCATATGGAGTGACAAATCCCAGTCTTGATTCGTGCCAACCCAACAGACACCAGAGATACCCGTAGTGCCCTTTATAGTCACCTAGTTACGTTGTGACGTTTGGCACACCCAAAGCACTCCTACAGTATCCGGGAGTTGCACAATCTCATGGTCTAAGGAAATGATACTTGACATTTGGAAAAGCTCTAGCTAAACGAACTACACGATCTTTGATGTATGCTTAGGATTGGGTCTTTTCCATCACATCATTCTCCTAATGATGTGATCCCGTTATCAATGACATCCAATGCCCATAGTCAGGAAACCATGACTATCTGTTGATCGATGAGCTAGTCAACTAGAGGCTTACTAGGGACATGTTGTGGTCTATGTATTCACACGTGTATTACGATTTCCGGATAACACAGTTATAGCATGAATAACAGACAATTATCATGAACAAAGAAATATAATAATAACCATTTATTATTGCCTCTAGGGCATATTTCCAACAGTCTCCCACTTGCACTAGAGTCAATATTCTAGTTACATTGTGATGAATCGAACACCCATAGCGTTCTGGTGTTGATCATGTTTTGCCCTAGGGAGAGGTTTAGTCAACGGGTCTGCTACATTCAAGTCCGTATGTACTTTACAAATATCTATGTCTCCATCTTGAACATTTTCACGTATGGAGTTGAAGCGACGCTTGATGTGCCTGGTCTTCTTGTGAAACCTGGGCTCCTTGGCAAGTGCAATAGCTCCAGTGTTGTCACAGAAGAGTGCGATCGGCCCCGACGCATTGGGTATGACTCCTAGGTCGGTGATGAACTCCTTCACCCAGATTGCTTCATGCGCTGCCTCCGAGGCTGCCATGTACTCTGCTTCACATGTAGATCCCGCCACGACGCTTTGCTTGCAACTGCACCAGCTTACTGCCCCACCATTCAAAATATACACGTATCCGGTTTGTGACTTAGAGTCATCCAGATCTGTGTCGAAGCTAGCGTCGACGTAACCCTTTACGACGAGCTCTTCGTCACCTCCATAAACGAGAAACATATCCTTAGTCCTTTTCAGGTACTTTAGGATGTTCTTGACCGCTGTCCAGTGTTCCTTGCCGGGATTACTTTGGTACCTTCCTACCAAACTTACGGCAAGGTTTACATCAGGTCTGGTACACAGCATGGCATACATAATAGACCCTATGGCTGAGGCATAGGGGATGACACTCATCTCTTCTTTATCTTCTGCCGTGGTCGGGCATTGAGCCGAGCTCAATCTCACACCTTGCAATACAGGCAAGAACCCTTTCTTGGACTGATCCATATTGAACTTCTTCAATATCTTATCAAGGTATGTGCTTTGTGAAAGACCTATGAGGCGTCTCGATCTATCCCTATAGATCTTGATGCCTAATATGTAAGCAGCTTCTCCAAGGTCCTTCATTGAAAAACACTTATTCAAGTAGGCCTTAATGCTGTCCAAAAGTTCTATATCATTTCCCATCAAAAGTATGTCATCTACATATAATATGAGAAATGCTACAGAGCTCCCACTCACTTTCTTGTAAACGCAGGCTTCTCCATAAGTCTGCATAAACCCAAACGCTTTGATCATCTCATCAAAGCGAATGTTCCAACTCCGAGATGCTTGCACCAGCCCATAAATGGATCGCTGGAGCTTGCATACCTTGTTAGCATTCTCAGGGTCGACAAAACCTTCCGGCTGCATCATATACAGTTCTTCCTTAAGATGTCCGTTAAGGAATGCCGTTTTGACGTCCATCTGCCATATCTCATAATCATAGTATGCGGCAATTGCTAACATGATTCGGACGGACTTCAGCTTCGCTACGGGAGAGAAAGTCTCATCGTAGTCAACCCCTTGAACTTGTCGATAACCCTTAGCGACAAGTCGAGCTTTATAGATGGTAACATTACCATCCGCGTCCGTCTTCTTCTTAAAGATCCATTTGTTTTCTATCGCTCGCCGATCATCGGGCAAGTCTGTCAAAGTCCATACTTTGTTTTCATACATGGATCCTATCTCGGATTGCATGGCTTCAAGCCATTTGTTGGAATCTGGGCCCGCCATCGCTTCTTCATAGTTCGAAGGTTCACCGTTGTCTAACAACATGATTTCCAGGACAGGGTTGCCATACCACTCTGGTGTGGAACGTGTCCTTGTGGACCTACGAAGTTCAGTAGCAACTTGATCCGAAGTACCTTGATCATCATCATTAACTTCCTCTTCAGTTGGTGCTGGCACCACAGGAACATCTTCCTGAGCTGCGCTACTCACCGGTTCAAGAGGTAGTACTTCATCAAGTTCCACTTTCCTCCCACTTACTTCTTTCGAGAGAAACTCTTTCTCCAGAAAGGACCCGTTCTTGGCAACAAAGATCTTGCCTTCGGATCTTAGGTAGAAGGTATACCCAATGGTTTCCTTAGGGTATCCTATGAAGACGCATTTTTCCGACTTGGGTTCGAGCTTTTCAGGTTGAAGTTTCTTGACATAAGCATTGCATCCCCAAACTTTTAGAAACGACAGCTTAGGTTTCTTCCCAAACCATAATTCATACGGTGTCGTCTCAACGGATTTAGACGGTGCCCTATTTAAAGTGAATGTAGCTGTCTCTAGAGCGTATCCCCAAAATGATAGCGGTAAATCGGTAAGAGACATCATAGATCGCACCATATCCAATAAAGTGCGATTACGACGTTCGGACACACCGTTACGCTGAGGTGTTCCAGGCGGCGTGAGTTGTGAAACGATTCCACATTTCCTTAAGTGCGTACCAAATTCGTGACTTAAATATTCTCCTCCACGATCTGATCGTAAGAACTTTATCTTTCGGTCACGTTGATTCTCTACCTCATTCTGAAATTCCTTGAACTTTTCAAAGGTCTCAGACTTGTGTTTCATCAAGTAGACATACCCATATCTACTCAAGTCGTCAGTGAGAGTGAGAACATAACGATATCCTCCGCGAGCCTCAATGCTCATTGGACCACACACATCAGTATGTATGATTTCCAATAAGTTGGTTGCTCGCTCCATTGTTCCGGAGAACGGAGTCTTGGTCATTTTGCCCATGAGGCATGGTTCGCATGTGTCAAATGATTCATAATCGAGAGACTCTAAAAGTCCATCAGCATGGAGCTTCTTCATGCGCTTGACACCAATGTGACCAGGCGGCAGTGCCACAAGTATGTGGGACTATCGTTATCAACTTTACATCTTTTGGTATTCACACTATGAATATGTGTAACATTACGCTCGAGATTCATTAAGAATAATCCATTCACCAGTGGGGCATGACCATAAAACATATCTCTCATATAAATAGAAAAACCATTATTCTCGGATTTAAATGAGTAGCCATCTCGAATTAAACGAGATCCTGATACAATGTTCATGCTCAAAGCTGGTACTAAATAACAATTATTGAGGTTTAAAACTAATCCCGTAGGTAAATGTAGAGGTAGCGTGCCGACGGCGATCACATCGACCTTGGAACCATTCCCGACGCGCATTGTCACCTCGTCCTTCGCCAATCTCCGCTTATTCCGCAGCTCCTGCTTTGAGTTACAAATATGAGCAACGGCACCGGTATCAAATACCCAGTAGCTACTACGAGTGCTGGTAAGGTACACATCAATAACATGTATATCACATATACCTTTGGTTTGCCGGCCTTCTTGTCCGCTAAGTACTTGGGGCAGTTCCGCTTCCAGTGACCACTTCCCTTGCAATAAAAGCACTCAGTCTCAGGCTTGGGTCCATTGTTTGACTTCTTCCCGGCAACTGGCTTACCGGGCGCGGCAACTCCCTTGCCGTCCTTCTTGAAGTTCTTCTTACCCTTGCCTTTCTTGAACTTAGTGGTTTTATTCACCATCAACACTTGATGTTCCTTTTTGATCTCACCCTCCGCTGATTTCAGCATTGAATATACCTCAGGAATGGTCTTTTCCATCCCCTGCATATTGAAGTTCATCACAAAGCTCTGTAGCTTGGTGGAGCGACTGGAGGATTCTGTCAATGACCGCGTCATCGGGAGATTAACTCCCAGCTGAGTCAAGCGGTTGTGCAACCCAGACATCTTGAGTATGTGCTCACTAACAGAACTGTTTTCCTCCATCTTACAGCTAAGAACTTGTCGGAGACTTCATATCTCTCGACCCGGGCATGAGCTTGGAAAACCATTTTCAGCTCCTCGAACATCTCATATGCTCCGTGTTGCTCAAAACGCTTTTGGAGCCCCGGTTCTACGCTATAAAGCATGCCGCACTGAACGAGGGAGTAATCATCAGCATGAGACTGCCAAGCGTTCATAACGTCTTGGTTCTCTAGGATTGGTGATTCACCTAGCGGTGCTTCTAGGACATAATCTTTCTTGGTAGCTATGAAGATGATCCTCAGGTTTCGGACCCAGTCTGTATAATTGCTGCCATCATCTTTCAGCTTGGTTTTCTCTAGGAACGCGTTGAAGTTGAAGGTAACGTGGGCCATTTGATCTACAAGACATATTGTAAAGATTTTAGACTTAGTTCATGATAATTAAGTTCATCTAATCAAATTATTTAATGAGCTCCCACTCAGACAGACATCCCTCTAGTCATCTAAGTGAAACATGATCCGAGTCAACTAGGCCGTGTCCGATCATCACGTGAGACGGACTAGTCGATATCGGTGAACATCTCCATGTGGATCGTATCTTCTATACGACTCATGCTTGACCTTTCGGTCCTCCGTGTTCCGAGGCCATGTCTGTACATGCTAGGCTCGTCAAGTCAACCTAAGTGTATTGCGTGTGTAAATCTGGCTTACACCCGTTGTATTTGAACGTTAGGATCTATCACACCCGATCATCACGTGGTGCTTCGAAACAATGAACCTTCGCAACGGTGCACAGTTAGGGGGTAACACTTTCTTGAAATTATTATGAGGGATCATCTTATTTACTACCGTTGTTTTAAGCAAATAAGATGCAAAAACATGATAAACATCACATGCAATCAAATAGTGACATGATATGGCCAATATCATATTGCTCCTTTGATCTCCATCTTCGGGGCCCATGATCATCTTCGTCACCGGCAAGACAGCATGATCTCCATCATCGTGTCTTCATGAAGTTGTCACGCCAACGATTACTTCTACTACTATGGCTAACGAGTTTAGCAATAAAGTAAAGTAATTTACATGGCGTTATTCAATTGACACGCAGGTCATACAAATAATTAAAGACAACTCCTATGGCTCCTGCCGGTTGTCATACTCATCGACATGCAAGTCGTGATTCCTATTACAAGAACATGAATCTCATACATCACATATATATCATTCATCACAACTTTTGGCCATATCACATCACAAAGGCAATGCTGCAAAAACAAGTTAGACGTCCTCTAATTGTTGTTGCATGTTTTTACGTGGCTGCAATATGGTTCTAGCAAGAATGTTTTCTTACCTACGCGAAAGCCACAACATGATATGCCAACTTCTATTTACCCTTCATAAGGACCCTTTTCGTCGAATCCGCTCCAACTAAAGTGGGAGAGACAGACACCCGCTAGCCACCTCATGCAACTAGTGCATGTCAGTCGGTGGAACCTGTCTCACGTAAGCGTACGTGTAAGGTCGGTCTAGGCAGCTTCATCCCACGATGCCGCCGAAGCAAAATAAGACTAGTAGTGGCAAGAAAGTTGGCAACATCTATGCCCACAACAAATTGTGTTCTACTCGTGCAAAGAGAACTACGCATAGATCTAGCTCATATGCCACTGTTGGGGAACGTTGCAGAAAATAAAAAATTTCTACGCTTTCACCAAGATCAATCTATGAGTTCATCTAGCAATGAGAGAAAGGAGTGCATCTACATACCCTTGTAGATCGCGAGCGGAAGCGTTCAAGAGAACAGGGTTGAGGGAGTCGTACTCGTCGTGATCCAAATCACCGATGATCCTAGTGCTGAACGGACAGCACCTCCGCGTTCAACACACGTACTGTTGGGGAAGACGTCTCCTACTTCTTGATCCAGCAAGGGGGGAGGAGAGGTTGACAGAGATCCAACAGCACAACGGCGTGGTGGTGGATGCAGCAGTGATCTCGGCAGGGCTTCGCCGAGCTTCTACGAGAGGGAGAGTTGTAGCAATGGGAGAGGGAGGCGCCAAGAGCATGGGTGCGGCTGCCCTCCCTCCCCCTCTTTATATAGGCCCCCTTGGGGGGGCGCCGGCCCTAGGATATGGGATCTCCAAGGAGGGGCGGCGGCCAGGGGGAATCTTGCCCCCCAAGCCAGGTGGAGGTGCCCCCACCCCTAGGGTTTCCAACCCTAGGCGCAGGGGGGCCCAAGGGGGTGCACAGCCCCTGGGGTTGGTTCCCCTCCACTTCAGCCATGGGGCCCTCCGGATAGGTGGCCCCACCCGGTGGACCCCCGGGACCCTTCGTGGCTCGGTACAATACCAGTGACCCCGGAAACTTTCCCGATGGCCGAAACCTGACTTCCTATATATAATTCTTCACCTCCGTACCATTCCGGAACTCCTCGTGATGTCTGGGATCTCATCCGGGACTCTGAAAAACTTTCGGGTTACTGCATACTAATATCTCTTCAACCCCTAGCGCACAAACCTTAAGTTGTGTAGACCTACGAGTTTGGGAGACATGCAGCCGTGACCGAGACGCCTCTCCGGTCAATAACCAACAGTGGGATCTGGATACCCATGTTGGCTCCCACATACTCCTCGATGATCTCATCGGATGAACCACGATGTCAAGGATTCAATCAACCCCGTATACATTCCCTTTGTCAATCGGTACGTTACTTGCCCGAGACTCGATCGTCGGTATCCAATACCTCGTTTAATCTTGTTACCGCAAGTCACTTTACTCGTACCGTAATGCATGATCCCGTGACCAAACACTTGGTCACATTGAGCTCATTATGATGATGCATTACCAAGTGGGCCCAGAGATACATCTCCGTCATACGTAGTGACAAATCCCAGTCTCGATTCGTGCCAACCCAACAGACACTTTGGAGATACCGTAGTGCACCTTTATAGTCACCCTAGTTACGTTGTGATGTTTGCACACCCAAAGCACTCCTACGGTATCCGGGAGTTGCACAATCTCATGGTTCTAAGGAAAGATACTTGACATTTGGAAAAGCTCTAGCTAAACGAACTACACGATCTTTGAGCTATGCTTAGGATTGGGTCTTGTCCATCACATCATTCTCCTAATGATGTGATCCCGTTATCAATGACATCCAATGCCCATAGTCAGGAAACCATGACTATCTGTTGATCAACGAGATAGTCTACTAGAGGCTTACTAGGGACATGTTGTGGTCTATGTATTCACACGTGTATTACGATTTCTGGATAACATAGTTATAGCATGAATAACAGACAATTATCATGAACAAAGAAATATAATAATAACCATTATTATTGCCTCTAGGGCATATTTCCAACAGATCCCGCCACGACGCTTTGTTTAGAACCGCACCAACTGATAGCTCCACCGTTCAATATAAACATGTATCCGGTTTGCGATTTAGAATCGTCCGGATCAGTGTCAAAGCTTGCATCGACGTAACTATTTACGACTAGCTCTTTGTCACCTCCATAAATGAGAAACATATCCTTAGTCTTTTTCAGGTCTTCATGATGTTCTTGACCGTTGTCCAGTGATCCACTCCCGGATTACTTTGGTACCTTCCTGCTAAACTAATAGCAAGGCACACATCAGGTCTGGTACACAACATTGCATACATGATAGAGCCTATGGTTGAAGCATAGGAAACATCTTTCATTTTCTCTCTATCTTCTGCAGTGGTCGGGCATTGAGTCTGACTCAACTTCACACCTTGTATTATAGGCAAGAACCCTTTATTTGCTTGATCCATTTTGAACTTTTTCAAAACTTTATCAAGGTATGTGTCTTGTGAAAGTCCAATTAAGCGTCTTGATCTATCTCTATAGATCTTGATGCCCAATATATAAGCACCTTCATCGAGGTCTTTCATTGAAAAACTTTTATTCAAGTATCCTTTTATGCTATCAGAAATTCTATATCATTTCCAAATGAACAATATGTCGTCCACATATAATATTAGAAATGCTACAGCTCCCACTCACTTTCTTGTAAATACAGGCTTCTCCAAAAGTCTGTATAAACCATATGCTTTGATCACACTATCAAAGCGTTTATTCTACTCCAAGAGGCTTGCACCAGTCCATAAAATGGATCGCTGGAGCTACCTTCCGTGATGATACGTGTTTGTCACAGTAGGTCGCGTTTTTGTCATGCATGTACATCCATGACAAATTTATGACAGAATCAAGATAGTCATACCTGTGCTGTCGTAGAAGTGTTCCATGACATTGCCAAAATTATCATCACGGAAGTGTCCACTTCCATGACGATAAATCGCGCGTCACAGAAGTGCTTTCGTCAAGGGTGACCGACACGTGGCATCCACCGTAACGGAACGCCGTTAAGCTATCGGGTCGGATTTTGGATCCGATAACCCGTTAACAGCCACGACCAATGCCGATTTTCCACGTGTAAAATTCTCATTGGCTGACGGATCCACGCGTCAGCTCCGCGTTGGCACAGGTGTCACTCATCCAACGGTCGAGATGGGCCTATGATATGTTGACACGTGGACCGGCCCAAAAGTGGCCCACAAAGTTTAAATGGGCCGGCCCAACCGAAGGCCCATAAGATTTAGCGGACCATAATGGGCCGGCCCAGCTAAAGGCCCACAAAATTTAGCGGACCATAATGGGCCGGCCCAGCTAAAGGCCCACACGATTTTGCAGACCATAATGGGCCGGCCCAGCTAAAGGCCCACAAGATTTTGCGGACCACAATGGGCCGGCCCAGCTAAAGGCCCACAAGATTCTGCAGACCATAATGGGCCGGCCCAGCTAAAGGCCCAACATTCTCTGTCAAATCGGCCCGTCAACGGCCTGTCCTAAACTTGTCATCAACGCGGCCCATGGTCACTTCTGGCCCGTTAACAGTCCGCTAAGTAATTGGGCCGAATTACGGCCCGGTGTATTTCCGGCCTGTTAAAGGTCCGGCTTCATTTGGGCCCATTTACAGGCCATCAAAACTTTCGGCCCATAAACGACCGTGAAGGATTTGGGTCATATTCGGCCATGTCTGACATTCGGCCTGTTAGAGGCCCACTATAGCTTTGGGCCACTTTCGGCCTGTTGTCATTTTCGGCCTGTTAACGCCGGACGTAAACCATGGGCCATATGTGGCCCAACGTCATATCGGGCCCATTAACGGCCCATATAAAAATGACGATAATCTAGCCCGACCGAAGTTCCGGCCTGTTAAAGGCCCGTGTATTAGGTCGGCGCATTTACGGCCCGTCCGAATTTCGGCCTGTCAAAGATCCGCATCGTAAATGGGCCACCATTTCGGCCTGCTAAGTCCAGTGGGTTATTTGGCACAATCAGGGCCCAATCTCACTTTCGGTCTATTAAAGGCCCATGTTTTTTATGGGCTCGAGATATTTACACCTGTAAACGGCCTATTTTTACTGAGGGCCCAAATTATGTTTAGGCCTGTTAAAGGCCCACTATGGGCACAGGCCTACCAGAAAAATATGAAAGCTTATGCTGATTTAGGCCCAGATATTTTTAGTGGGCTACATGCCAATTTCGGCCCGTAATCGTTTTTAGCCCAATTGGAATGGGCCCGACGAATGTTGGCATGTTGGGCTCCTACGAAGCTTTCGGCCGAATACATTACTAAGATAAACCTACACTATACAAAAATAGCGTCGTAATTACTGCAGCCTGAGGCAGCATCATAAATGTTGTATCACAACAAAATAAATTCCAACCATACAACAAAAGGCCTGTTGGCATAAAGTTTACAGTCCTTCCAGATAAAAGCACCATCAGATGTATAGAAGCACAGATCATTTGACCTGAGTGCTAATGTTTCAGGCTGTAGAATCTGATGGAGCAGCACGATCTCCACCTTTTTTCCGCCATTGCTCTTGAACAACGAAGCGAATGTCTGATAGTCTGGTTTCAAAACCATTCATATCTTGACGACATTTCTCAACCACTATTCTTGTTTCCGAAACAACGTCCATTAGGGATTGGACTTGTGTCTGGAGCACAGATATATCACTCTGTCTAGCAGGAAGATTTTGTTCAGTAGGCGATTTGGACGAGGTTACCTTGACAACCAACCCAGAATTACGCAGGAAGGTGCTTTTTGCACTGTTAGTGGAGAGATACTGACGCACTGCAGCAAGAGGTGACATTGTGCCTGTAGTAGCCTCGTCACCTTCAGGTGGTTGTGGCTGTTCAATCATTTGTTCCATAGCTTCCTGAAAGTTTGAACTTGTAGATTAGTGTACCAGATAAGTTACTAATGAGACAAAAACAAACAAAGTAGGTTAAACGTTTATACATAACTTATTTTGGTGAACTACTGTAATACATTAGCATGTATTGTAGTGCCAACTACATAATAAAATCACTTTCGGAACATATGTCCATGTAGCATGCCTACTGTATTGTCTATTTCCTCACATTCGTTGACATCTAAGGATAAAGAGACATGGTTTAAAGTAGGATGAACATAGTATGACATCATTCATATCATGGGCAAACAGATATAAAACAAACAGGCTATTTTATCATTGTGTGCGCACGTGAACATAACAACTAGATTACAGATCAAGACCAAAAGAATATCCTTCATCTCTTTTAAACCATGTAAGGTGAAATGATACGTTAAGACAACTGTGAATAAAAGTGAACAGAGTAACTGACATTGGCTGCAAACCAAGTAGTTAAATGAACACATCACAGTACCAATCAGTTCAAGGCAGGAGGAGTAAGGACTTACAACAGCGGCTTGAACTGGTGTGCTCATGCCCTTCATCTTGCTGGTGTGGCAATCCTTGAAGATTTGCACTGCATTCGGTTCAGGTTCTTTTTGGTCCGCACGGGCTTTCCTCTGTATTTGGAACAAGTCAATATAGATACGATAATATGGCACAAAAAAAGAAGGAAGTAGCAGCTATTTACAAGAGCCTCGCAGTGTGCAATATAGCTACGAGATCCTGTTGTCTGTTGGAATTTCACTTTAGAACGGTTGGTTTTGTTCTTCAAACAGTTAGCCTAGAAGAAGATACACTTGTAAGGCACATACATAAATACAAGTTCAATATGTGGTCTGATCAAATACATATAGCCTACCTGATACTTTGGATCAGACCAGTGTTTAACGAGGGCTGTCCAGTCTTCATCTGTAATATATTCCACTGGAGATGTTTGGGCGATTTCATTGTTAGCCTTGCCTTCAAAGTGAGATTTTCTAAGGTGGTACCGATACTGTCGCAGAGCAGACTGAAAAACATGAGTGCATGCTTGTTTAGTTGCATCATCTTTCGGATCCAACTTGAACCTCATCTGTTGAAAAAAGAATGTGAGTCTTATTAGGAGGAAGCTAGAAAGTATGGGACAGAGCAAGACAATATTACTAATTGCGATGAATAACATTACTTACGGATAAATGGTCAAGGAAGGTGTTAAACTGGGTATTGTCTTTCTCATTCCTGTACTGGATCCACGTTGGGAGGATACGTGCATGACACCTAACGGCAACGGCTGCCTCTGATACTAACTTGGCTGACTCTGTAGCATCACGTGGCCTTTTTAAACCTGCCTCAAAATGGATCTCCATTCTTCCTCCTTTAGATTTTGTTAATCTGTCAAGCATTATCCCTGATGTCTGTTTCCGCTTGCGCCGTGGTGCTAGTTCAACAACGAATATGGAAAGTGTTAGTGTACATCAAACTGTGAGAGTACATATAAAGGAGCATGCAACTGCAACTTGACTCGGTCAGGTACCGTCTTGGTGTTGATGCTCATGAGGTTCATCTGATCTTGCCAAGTCCTGTTGTGTCAGCAGTGCTTCGGAAGTAGTGTTAGGTGTGAAGGCAGCTTGGGAACTGGCCAGTTCCGGAGCAAACGAACGAGTAACTGGTTGAGATGCTGGTACAGTTGAAGCGGATGCTGCAGCTGGTGGAGCAGGTGATACTGTGTTTGTAGATTTAGCCGGTGGACTTGGACCTTCTACTGCACTATAAGTACCAGCAGAATCTCGACGGCAGAACCTTTTCCGTTTCACCCGACGAGTAACAGCACTCCCTACTATATTATTTTCCTTGCTCTTTTTTGACTTTGCCATGTCAAGCTGTACCCACAACACAAAAGAATAAAATCACTCTTCAGAACTCATTGATGCATGATACAGACAAGCAATACTTTGATGTAAGACAACCGTATGAGGATGGAATATGTAAGAAAAACAGGACGGCATGACATATTCACAGCTACGATGTGCAAACTAAGCAGAAGGATTTTCAAGAAAATAGAAGTAATGCAAGCTAGACACCATATGAAAGATGCAACCAATATTACTCTGCCAAGTTAAAAGTGTCTTGTCATAAGTGGCAATTCGAAAAATTAGAAGCAGTACAACGTAGAAATCAATGCAAGATGCAACCACTATCAAACTGCCATGTTAAAAGCGTCCAATCATGAGTGACTGATGCGGGATACACAACAGCAGTACTTTGATGTAAGAACATGGTATGATAGATAGATGCAGTGTATTCTAGACACAGAAAGCCATGTCATATGCACATGTATAACGTATAAACTCAGCAGGTGCAATTTAATCAAAATAGAAGAAATACAGGCTAGACAACATATGCAACATGAAACCAATTATCACACTGTCAACTTAGAGCAAGCACCTGCGATGGTGGAGTATGGGAGATGAACTCATCATGTAGACTTGGGACTTCAACTTCATTAGCAGTAGCAGTGGCAAATCTAGAGAGTCTCTGTTTGCGTCGGTGCGGAGGACCACCAACATCCCCTAACTTACTCTTTTCCTTCCTATTTTCTGATATTGCCTTATGAAGTCAAAACCACAAGAAGATGAATAAAATTAGCTCTGCATAACTGGTTGATGCATGATACAGACGAACACTACTTTGATGTAAGGCAAGCGCAGGATAGGAGGATGGAATATATACAAAAAAGACAGCGTTTCATATTCACACGTACGATAGGAGGATGGAATATGTATGAAAAAACAGTAAGCGGAAGGCATTTCAACAAAATTAGAAGAAATGAAAGCTAGGCACCATATGAACATGCAACCAATATCACTCTATCAGGTAAAAAGTGTCTCGTCGTAAGTGCCATTTCAAGAAATTAGAAGCAGTACAAGCTAGAAGACAATGCAAGATGCAACCTACATCACAGTCCCAAGTTAAATGTGTCTTATGGGTAAGTGATCGTTGCAGGTATAAGTTGTAAGCTACGCAGATGCAATTCAACATAATCAGAAGCAATACAAACTAGACATCATACGGAAAACGCAACCACGTATAACAGTTCCAAGTAAGAGCAAGCACCTGTGATGGTGGAGTAGGGGAGATGTGCTCATCATGTACACGTATGTTCTAGAAACAGGAACACGTGTCATATTCACAGGCATTATGTGTAAAGTAAGCAGATGCAATTCAAGTTAGAAGCAATACAAGCTAGACATCATACGCAACATGCAACCACATATAATAGTGTCAAGTTAGAGCAAGCACCTGTGATGGTGGAGTAGGGGAGATGTGCTCATCATCTACACAGCTACGTTGACTGTCCAGCCTTGTGTTGTCTTGCGAATCTTGTTGGGAGGATGGCGGAGTAGAATCTGTAGAGACCCCCTGTTTGAGTTGCTCCGAAGGACCACCATCATCCACTGCCGGACTAATTTCCTTCAGCTGTAATGATTTTGCATTGTGAAGTCAAACCGATAAGAAAAAGGAATAAAATTCGCTCTTCAGAACTCATTCATGCATGATACTGACGAACACTACTCGGATGAAAGGCAAACACATGATGCGAGGATGGAATATGTATGAAAAACAGGATGGTGTGACATATTCACACCTATGATGTGGTAACTAAGCAGAAGGCATTTCAACAAATTAGAAGCACTGCAAGCTAGACACCATATGAAAGATGCAACCAATATCACTCTGCCAAGTTCAAACTGTATGGCGTTTCAACAAATTAGAAGCAGTACATGCTAGAAATCATATGCAAGACACAACCAATATCACAGTGGCGACTTAAAGGTGCCTTATCATAAGTGACTGATGCGGGATATGCAAGAATAGTAGTCTGATGTAGAAACAGGAACACATGTCATATTCACAGGCATTATGTGTAAAGTAAGCAGATGCAATTCAACAAAGTTAGAAGCAATACAAGCTAGACATCATACGCAACATGCAACCACATATAATAGTGCCAAGTTAGAGCAAGCACCTGTGATGGTGGAGTAGGGGAGATGTGCTCATCATCTACACAGCTACGTTGACTGTCTAGCCTTGCGTTGTCTTGCGAATCTTGTTGGGAGGATGGCGGAGTAGAATCTGTAGAGAACCTCCGTTTCAGTTGCTCGGAAGGACCACCATCATCCAATGCCTTGCCAATTTCCTTCAGCTTTATTGATTTTGCATTGTGAGGTCATACCGACAAGAAAAAGGAATATCATTCGCTCTTCAGAACTCATTCATGCATGATACTGACGAACACTACTCTGATGAAAGGCAAAGTCATGATACGAGGATGGAATATGTACGAAAAAATGGACGGCTTGACATATTCACACCTATGATGTGGTAACTAAGCAGAAGGCACTTCAACAAATTAGAAACACTGCAAGACACCATATGGAAGGTGCAATCAATATCACTCTGCCAAGTTAAAACTGTCTCGTCATAGGTGGCGTTCATCAAACTAGAAGCAATACATGCTAGAAATCATATTCAAGACGCAAACCAATATCACACTGCCAACTTAAAGGTGTCCCATCATAAGTGACTGATGCAGGATACACAAGAAGAGTAGTTTCATGTAAGAACATGGTGTGATAGACAGATATAGTATGTACCAAAAACAGGAAAGCGTGTCATATTCACATGTATCATGTGTAAGCTAAGCAGATGCAGTTTACACTAATTAGGAGCAATACGAGCTAGACACCATATGCAACATGCAACCAGATATCACACTGCCAAGTTAGAGCAAGCACCTTGGATGGTGGAGTAGGGGAGCGGAGACTTGGACCTTGTAATGCACTATCAGTACAAGGAGAATCGGTACAGATGCTCCGTTTACGTTGCTGCAGAGGACCACCATCATCGCCTTCCTTACTCTTTTCCTTCCTCTTTCTTGATTTTGCCTTGTCAAGTCAAACCCACAAGAAAAAGGAATAAAATTTGCTCTTCAGAACTCATTGATGCATGATACTGACGAACACTACTTTCATGTAAGGCAGCCGCATGATAGGAGGATGGAATATGTATGAAAAACAGGACGGCGTGACATATTGACATGTATGATGTATAAAGTGTAAACTAAGCACAAGGTGCTTGAACTTGTTAGAATCGATGCAAGCTAGAAACCATATGAAAGATGAAACCAATATCACTCTGCCAAATTAAAAGGGTGCCCTAACAAATGTATTTGACCAAATTAGAAGCAATACATGGCAACAGGCTAGAAATAATATGCAATATGCAACGAATAAAGGTGACTCATCGTAAGTGATTGATGCAGGATACAGAAGAGAGGTAGTTTCATGTAAGAACAAGGTTAACACATAGATGTAGTGTGTACCAAAAATAGGAAGGCATGTCATATTCACAGGTATAGTGTGTAAACTAAGCAGATGCAATTTACCCTAATTAGAAGCATTACAAGCTAGACACCGTATGCAACATGCAACCACATATCACACTGCGAAGTTAGAGCAAGCACCTGTGATGGTGGTGTAGGGGAAGTGCGGTCTTCAGGTACAGAGCTACGTTCAATATCTTCATTTAGGCTTGCTGTTTCTTGAGAATCATGTGGAGAGGATGAAATTGCATTCTTTATAAGAGTATTGCGTCTCATATTAACCCACGCGCGTGACTGTCTCATCATAAGCGATAGACGCAGGATACACAAGAACAGTAGTTTGATGTAAGAACATGGTGTGATAGGCAGATGTAGTATGTACCAAAAACAGGAAGGCGTGTCATATTCACATGTATAATGTGTAAGCTAAGGAGATGCAATTTAACAAATTAGGAGCATTGATGAGGGATACACAAGAAAAGTAGTTTGATGTAAGAACATGGTTAATAGAAAGACGTAGTATGTACCAAAAACAGGAAGGCATGTCATATTCACAGGTATAATGTGTTAACTAAGCAGATGCAATTTACCCTAATTAGAAGCATTACAAGGTAGACACCATATGCAACATGCAACCACATATCACACTGCCAAGTAAGAGCAAGCACCTGCGATGGTGGTGTGGGGGAATTGCGGTGATCAACTAGAGAGCTACGTTGACTATCTTCATTTAGCCTTGCTGTTTCTTGAGAATCATGTGGGGAGGATGACACTGCACTCTTTAAACGAGTAGGGCGTCTCACAGTAACCCACTCGGGTGACTGTCTCATCATAAGTGATTGACGAGGGATACAAAAGAGCATTAGTTTGATGTACGAACATGGTTAATAGACATATGTAGTATGTATCAAAAACAGGAAGGCATGTCATTATCAAAGGTATAATGTGTAAAGTAAGCAGATGCAATTTAACCAAATTGGAAGCAATACAAGCTAGACACCATATGCAACATGCAACCACATTTGACAGCGCGAAGTTAAAGCAAGCACCTGGGATGGTTGTGTGTGGCAATTGAGATCATCAACTGCAGAGCTACGTTTACTGTCTCCAACTGCTGACACTGCACCCATTAGAGCGCTGAAACGCTTAGTGCTTATCTTCGAATTACACTGGAGCGACTTCTGTCTTTTCTTTTCTGCATTCATCAACACTGCGTCAGAGTCTGAAATACCCATGCATAAAAAAACAATAGTGTGAGTATGGGTGAAGTGTGTGCACAATTAGTACAGTGTAAAGGTAGCAGATAGCAGGTCGGTGAGAAATAAATGACGGGAGACATATGATAGCTCTACAACATGCATGGCACACTAAATTACTACAGGATTCTATGAAAATAACAGTCGACTGAAAGCAAATAGGTCAGTCCATTTTTTCTGCACCGTCCGATGTACAAAGAACGGGCAGATCGCCTTCATCTACCTCCAGCCAGTCAGTGTTGACGATCTTCCTCGAAACGCCAGCGACCACCGGCCCAGTATTCCTCCCCTGCCTGCGCCCTCCCCTCGACCTCACCGCACCGCCGTGCTTGGCACCGCCCCCCGGCCATCCATTCAAGCCCCGCCGACCTCCAGATCGGGCGCAAGCAGCTCCTGCGCCCCACACCCCTATGATAGACACCGATGCGCCGCTTCCCCGGGGAACAGGCGGACTAGGTGCTCCGCGCGCCTAAGCGGGTGCTGCTTCTTTTAATTGCGGTTCGACTGACCCTGAATTGAAATCCAGGCGGGCTACTGACCTCTAGCAAAGGTGAAATAGTAAAAGGGAGGAAACCTTGTGCATTTAGTATCACGAAGAAGATGCAGTAAGAAGCGCTCAACTAGTTTCTTTCGTGGGATGAATACGGTGTGAGCGGAGACGTAAGATTTGCACGAATAAGGGAAGAGGAGTACCTCTTTCTGCTGGCAGTGCTGTGTCCTCCTTCTGTTTTTCCGACGATCTTCTTGTTGTTCGCCGGAAACCAGAAGTTGTGGAGGACGGTGCAGCCTTGGACGAACCCATGGCCAAGTTGTTGAGTGTGGTGCGGTGGCCGTCTGTCGGCGGCGGGGAAGCAGATCCGAGGCGGCGAACGACGGCGTAGCGGGAACAGCTCCGGTGCGGTGGACGGTTGCGACAGTGGAGCCGCAGCAGTGAGGCGCAGGACGGCGTGGTCGGAGTGGTTCTGGTACGGCGCACGTCGGCGTCGGCGTCGTGGAGGCAGCTCTGCCTCGGCTTCAGCTGCTAAGTCCTTGAGGGCGTTGCGGTTGCGGTTGCGTTGGACGACGACGTCGGGGTACCGGCTCCGGCGTGATGGAGGAGGGCGGCGGTGGATTGGCCGCTATGGGGTGGAGGACGGAGGAGGCTGGGGTTTCGCGGCTGGTGGAGAGGGCGTTTTCGCGCCCACGGAGTATGAATGGGGAAACGGAGGGAGGCGGGGAACTAAGGGGGAACAATGTTTCGGTTTGAGACGCGCTTGTTTGAAATTTGGGGAAAGTTACAAACTTTGCCCCCATCTAAAATTTCGGACATATTGCGGGTTGGGGGTAGGACAGTCATGTCAGGTGTCCCAAATGTGGGCGGGATAGATTTCGGCCGAGCGCATGGGTAGGCGCCCACGGCGTATGAATGCTTCTCGGAGGCGGTTGAGACTGGCGTCTTGGTGAAGTTACAAACCTACCCCGGTTTAGACCTTTGGACATCGGGCCGATAGGCTACACGGGCCAGAGTCAGGACAGTAATTTCCTACCACCAAAACATTAGTCTCGCGCGGTTTCGGGTGACCAGAGGCCTATTTGGCGCTTCGTTCAATATTTGGGAGCAGAAGCATTAACGTTTTCGGTTCTCTTGAATTGAACTTTCAGGATTTGTCAAACTTCACAAATCTTTACTCTTGAAAATCCTAAAGCTACGATTATTTTGGAATGGAGGGGGTACATTTGAATATACATTGTACACGAGTATATATTAAAAAATATGCAACTTACCTCAGTTCATGCATGGTTCCAGATATAATCTCCTTGGTTGCAAAAAAAAGTTAGATATGCGTATGAATATATATAGCATGTTCAAACTCACAACAAAGATTGATGCCCCCTTTTACATCTGATTTACAAATGCCATTATCTCGGGTTCAAATAGATGAATGCACTTCCTATGAATTCGAATCTTCGAAACCCCCTTTATGTTGAATTCGACATGTATTCTATTTCGTAGCTAGCAATTTGGAATGTATCCATGCAAGTGACAAATGTATAAAGTGCTTCACACTAACAACATGGAGTGCACTAATTAATGTTTATATATGAATTGCAAAAGCATCCATTGCCTGTATTTCAAACCGCTCTCACTCTATGGATCGATAATATGAAATAAACACATGCACATGCTAGAATTCAATAGAGTATGGGTGTCTGATAGACCGATTTTCGTCCATACGCAATTTGCAAAATTCATGATCTCATCCAAAAATAATAATGCCATTTATATTTTAATTTAATGCGTAGAACCGCCTTTTACACGTAGATGCACTATGCCTCGCCCCGTTCTCACAAACGCGTTATATATCTCTCTATCTAACGCATAAGTGCACACACTTTATATGCATCGGCATTTCTCTTTCACACATGCTCACAATCTCTCTCAGGGTGTCGGGGTGTCTCACGCACATGCTCTCTCTGTTTCTCTCTCTCTCTCTTTCTGACTACTATGTACCACTCTTTTCACTAATCTCAGTTGGAAAACACTATTTCTCTCACATGCATATATACACATGCACGGTCTCTACTAGCCCTCTATACGCACATATATGTGCCTACGTGTCTCCCGCACGCACATTATCTTTAGGCCTCTCTCGCACACATTGCCCCCCCCGACACACCTCTCTCTTAGTAGTTGGCAGATATGATTTCATCATATCATTCGGTAGGATATCCCTGGCTGTTAGGCTGGATGGTAATACGAGGCAAAGTTTTACCCTAGTTCGGATCGGACCCTTGCAGTTGAAGAAAGAGCCTACTCCTGGTACTGTATATTAGTGATAGGGGTGTGTACAAAGTACACGTGAATACCAGGCATTGTGCGTGTGTGTATACTATCGACGAACTAGCCCCCAAGCTTGTATAACATACTAAGGGCCTAGGGTTACAAATCATATATAGTCGGCTTATCACCAGTGGGGATAGAGTCCTCCGCGACTCTGGTAGCTTCGTGTTGTACGCCGAGTCCTCCACATGGGTCTTCGTATAACACGTCTCGGTCCAACCTATATGTGGCGCAGGATGGAACCGACCCATGAGTCTTCATGTTGACCCACCACAACTAGAAATGATGTGCCCACCACACCACACACGCAATCGGCCACTAAGAAAATAAGCATATACAATAGTACAACGGTATCTAGCTCACGATACGTCTCCATATTTTGTTGATGACACTGACGGACTTTGCATTTGATGCGTGCTCCGTATTTTGTTGACGACACTTACGGTCATTGTATTTGAAGCGAAAGCACGATATGGTCACTGGACTTCAGAATAAGCTCATCACGGTCACCACATACATTTTGTCGTGCTAACCAACATGTGGTTGGATGGTTAGAGGACAGTGGTTTCTCGAGCCCACCAAGGTTAAAGTCCCGGTGCTCGCATTTATCTTGTGTTAATTTCAGTATTTTCCGGCGATGTACGTTCAGTGGGAGGAGACGTTCCACTCGACTACGAGGCACCTATGGTGACTTCGTAAAATCTCAAGATCATATATGCTGGCCCACTCTCTCGAAGGTGCTCATAGGGGTAGGGTTCGCGTGTGTGCGCTTATAGCGGTGAGTGCTTGCGCGTATATATGAGCCCTTGCGTCTGTACCGTGTTAAACAAATACATATCATGATTATACGGTCACTGGCTCACCCGTACAACTCCGTATTTTGTTGATGACACAATTAATTGACCAGTCAAACGTTCCACGCGGCGCAACTAGTGTTGCACCATCTGGGCGTGTAACCGTGGGGCTCACCTATCAGCCCGTATATGAAAGAAAGAAATGGTAGTTTGAGTCTGTACTGTGTTAATAAAATAGGAGTACATTTTAGGGTGATCATACGGTCACTGGCTCACCATACAGCTCCATAATTTGTTGATAACATGATCAATTGACCAGTCAAATGGTCCACATTCAGCAGCACACATTACCATAGGGCCCACCCGTCAGCGCGTATATGAAGGACATAAATGGTAATAAATTAGTGGTCGGTGGGTATTCGAAGTCGTGAGACCTCTGGTTGGCAGTCACCGGCGGTTGGGAGGGGGGCGTTCATTGGGCGGTGGGGTGGGGATCCCCGGAGAAAAAGCTCGGCGCGAGGGGGGGTAGAGGGGCCGGTGCGGCGGCGGATCGATGGTGGGGAGTGGTTTTGGGGAGGGCGGGTCGGCGACGGGTGCTGGCGGTTCGGCCGGTGGTGGCTGGCGGCTCAGGGGGGGGGTGGAGTTTGATGATAAACTGGAGGCCCTTGATTTCATATCCAATGGCTGGAAAATCTAATGACCAGAGATGAAAAAGTCAGTCGACTGACATGTAGCCTCACCCTGCACGTACACATGCACGCACGCAAGACACGCAAGCATGTAGGCGTGCAACACTGACACGTACACATAACTTACACACGCACGCATGCTGGCGTGCAACACTGATACGTACACATGCACTCACGAACACACGCACGTACGCACCCATGCATGCAACACTGAAATGTACCCTTGCACGCACGCAACACTCGCACGCCTGCATGCACACATCACACGACACAAAACACACGCTCAACCTATACGTGCATGCACCCTTTGTTAAGGACATGGATTGTTACGGGTATTAATCAATCTTATCTGTGATAAGCAGAACATTGATGTTTGCAGTGGTCTTTATGAATCACAACGTATTGAACGGGCTATCAACATAGTAGGCTTATCTACATGAAAAAGATGACATCACACTCAATGAACAATCATCGGTTTATGAAATGCCCGCTTCTGACCGCCCTGGCCCACCAAAGGTTCCTCTGTTGTGCGCTGCCTGCGTTGGGTCACTGACATGCAGGCCATGCACCCAAAGAGCCCACACGTCAGTGGAAGAACGGCGCGGTGTCCTAGGTCAGAGTCGAGGGCGCCACTCGCGGCACGCCCGGCTGAACACGCCTCCGTGCCGCATTCAAACGCCTCCATGAAACCCGCCCGTGTGGAAGCCGAGAAACCCACTCTGGACACACGTCTGTTCATGACCGGGCTGGTGTTAAACGCAACGCCAGCCGAGCTCCTCCCGTCCGCCGTCTATTTAATCTCCTATTTAAACGAGGCCAAACGCCGGCCAAGAATCGCACACCTCCGCCGCTCCCCTATCTCCTCCACCATTTTGTCCACTCTTACAATGGCTTACGAAGAGTAGTTATTCCGCATCCAAGCCGGCTGGGTAGCCCGCCGGATACGAGCTATGCAGCTCGCTGATCCACCTCCCTCCCCTCGCCCGACGGAGCCAGTTGCCGCCCCAAGCCGGCGCGCGGTTCAGCAACTCGCCGCTCCAGGCCAGCTCGACGAGGAGCGGCGCACGGGCGTCGTTGCTGCCGTCCACGCCGCCGCCTCGTACCGCGTCTCCCGTTTCTGTGGCCGAGACTCCCATGCCGGCGGCCGCGCCATGCAAGCAGCGACAGAAGCCGGGTGCGCGGAGAGCGACGAGTCGGTGGCCAGCGCCTCCGCGTCCGCCGCCATCATCGAGGAGAAGTAGAACACGGGAGGCCGCCGCCGCTTGGGTCCCATGAAGGCCACCGCGGAGGCGACGCCGGCGTACACAGCAGGTGTCTTGCCGGATCCTTTTGTTGCGAGGACCTTCGTCGACCCCGCATGGGCTCCACGGAAGAGGGGAATGTTAGGATGAACTCGAGCCGGTGCCGGCCATGGCGAAGTAGTGGCCGGTGATGAACTCGAACCGGTGCCGGCCACCATCATCTTCGGCACCAGCCAATGATATCAGTTGGGCAGTGGGGAAGCGAGCCGTCCTTTGCGCTGAAGCATATACCTCCGGGGCTCCCGGCAGTCCGGTGATCGTGCTGCCGGACATGAGGAACACAAATCGATCGGCGGGCGACCATTTAGGCCAGGTATTATATACCTGTGCTGTCCAGAACTAGCACCGCGTAGTTCATTTGAATGTAATGAAATCCGTCATGTTTGTATGAAAATCCGGTATTTTATATGATTTCCGTCGTTGTTTATATGAAATATCAGTTTGTCTACGTGTTTGCGTGAATTTCGTCCGGTTGGTTGAGTTGCTGTCATAATGTGTGCGGCTACGGTTGGATGGCGTAATTTGCGGGTCGCCGGTCGGTCTGCGGGCGGCTCGGGCGGCGTTGTGGGACAAAAAAACACAGCTCGTGCGAGCTCGTCTCCAACGTGCGCGCTGGAGGATGCATGACAGCATGAGCACCCGAGCCATTCCTCGTTCATCGGTGGCAAAGGCACCGGTGGACAAAAGGGTCGCCAATATTTTGGCTACCCCGGGCAAGATCCAAACAGCCCCTCCCAACAGATTCAAATCCCTCGTTCGCCGTGGAATTTTGCCATGTGTTGTTTTCATGGACTAGCAAGATGCCCGTGCATTGCACGGAACATCAAGATGCATTTTTTACAAACTCCCGCATGCATGCAAGGGATAATTAATGTCCTCCTTTGCTAGTACCACGAGGCAAACACCATTAATATTGCATCGATTAGTGTTAGTGGCCTTGTATATCTGCAAATTGTAATTTTGATAGTGGCCCCTTGTATATAAAAATGGAGGGAGAAAGATGAGAGATAAGGTGAGGACGAGTGGGGTGTGGTGGTGACTGGTGGTCGGACTGGGCGGAGGCATGGGGATGGACGGAGCATTATTTCTAGGTTTGTATCTCTCTCACACCCACACCCACATAGGTGGGGGACGTGCACGAAGAGAAGAGGTGCACGCACGGCGCACGTACTCCCGTCTCTTTCCCAACCACACCCGCGCGGGTACACGATGGAGCTCATTTCTGTATGAAAAAGGCAGCCCACGTGGTAATTTGGCACGTGTACTGGTTGTCCACTTGGTGGAGGGAGGATCGTCTACCATGGGTAAGCAAACAAATTGCGACTTGATGCGTTATGTTAAATTAAAAAAAGAGGCAAACCATGTGGGGCCTACCTTAGAGGCAAGGCTCCATACACTGGAGTACTTTTGATGTGTCCCGTCAACTCGCAGAACGAGGAGAAGCTTGCTTAGTACGCTGTCTCCCCCGCCCATGGGCGCGGTGGCTCGCAAGATGAGGTGACGCTTGCTTATGAGTAGTAGTAGTACTACTACTACTACTGTACACCTTTACGCCCGCTCCCTCGCCCACACGCGCTGTGGCTCGCAGCACGAGGAGAAAATTTTACTACTCCCTCTGTTTACTCCTCGTCCCTACTACATACTTTGGTTAGTACTCCCTCCATTTACTTATACAAGGCCACAAATAGTAATCAAGACAAAAGTTACTACTCCCTCCTTTCCAGTTTATGGCTCAATTTCAAAATGTCTCCAACCAAGGTAGACGGTGAGTGGTCGAATTAATTTCGTAGGTTGCACAAGTAATTAGTATGATCCTTTTTCTCAAGAAGTTATGTTTACTGAGGCATTAATTAGAACGAATGCATGAATGACCACTAAATTTCCATGAACTTGTACATGCATTGGTTAGTTTCCTCTTGACACTGCTTGCGTCGGGTGATCTAACGCACCTCGAAATCCAACATGTAATGGTACTACTACTAGTATAGTAGAACTGAGACTTATCAAACAGAAAAACGAATGTTTTTTAGATGAGCCCTATAAACCCTAGTGGGTACATACTCCGTAAAAACAGATTTTTTCCAAAACTAAGTTGCTCCCTTTCATGAATTTTGTAGTATACTCCTCCGTCGACGCTCCCTTTCATGAATTCTGTACTTCCTGTCGCCGACATGTGGGACATATAGCAACCGGGTCGACGTGTCAAGCACCAAATAACAGTGCAGAACAGCAGGGGGGACGCACCCCACTCGTACCGGCCCAGTAGTAGTAATGAGCAATGAGACGTCAAATCACAATGCCGCACCTTCCCAGACGGACGAAGCAACTGTTATTTCACACTTCGGTTCGCCATCATCTCAAACCACGTAGTATTGCTTCTGCCTCAAGAGGGACACGCGCATCGCCTTGGTACATCATGACACGTGGGACCGCATGACAGGCCATGCTCCCCCGCCGATCGCTCGGTAAAATCACCTCATTTTTACTATACTTCCTCCGTATCGGTTTACTACATGGCATGCACGTCGTTCTAGGTTGAGAATTTAACTGGCTATATATGTGATGAACAGTACTCTAGCCTTTTAAAAAATGTATACTTTTGTACAGTAGTACTATCGATGGATTGCGCCATGGAGCAAAAATTGAAATTAAAAAAAAGGTGGTACATATAGAGAGCGCTCGTCGCCAAATTATGCATATAGTACTATTAAAAAAGCTAGTACGTGCTTAATTGGGGTGCTAAATTCTATTAAAGAAATACTAGTAGTATGTACATACTGAAGAGTTAAAGTAACGAGAAGAAACATAACATAGTTCTGCTGGGGCTCAGCACAACACACCCCTCAAATTAAACTAAGCACACCTGAAATTAAACTATGCAACTAATCCGGTAGACACTGCATTAGAAGTTTAGAACCACCATGAGCAACGACACTGCCACCTTACTCGGAGTCCTCGTCCACGTCCTCGACTTCGTCCTTGTCCCTCTTCCTCTTGGCCGATACTTCTTTGCTTGAACCGCACACTTGGCTGTTGCTCTTCATCCAACCCTTGTAGATATTGAAACAAAGGTAGCCATCCATTGCAGCGTAGTGGATGTGGTCTATATCTAGTACATTCCGCTGCCATGCATGACGATGAAACGTGTAATGAGGTTTCTCCAGTTTACGGTACGAAGGATGAACCATGGCTCCTGCCAGGGTCAGCATTGAAGGCTGACGAGAGGGCACCAGCCGATTCTTCTGGAGGTCGAAGGGGTTGCCTACAACGAGGCCTATCCGACCCAGGACTTCTTTGTCGTTCTTAAAGTCTACAGTAACGAATTTCACTGTTTTGTCCTTGAGGAAGTTCTTAAAATCCTGGCACTCAACGTCGGCATGGCATATGTGGTAGACCAAGCAAACGTTATGTACGCAAACCTGGATCACGGCGGGCTTCTTCCTCTCTTCGTCCTTTAGATCCTTCTCTCGTCCCAGGACTGTGGTGTACTCAACATCTAGCCCAGCGACCCACTCATCATCTGAGTTTTCGAACATGCGTCTGAAGCGAGAAAGGCATCCTTTCACCGTCGCGGAAGAACGGGTGTAGATGACGTCGAACTCATCGCCGGTGATGGTTCTAACCTTGTACTCACCGCCGATCGTGGAGATTTGGGACGCCATGGATTTGGGAGGAGGGTTAGGATTAGTGGAACTGCCGTAATGTGAATGGACGGGACGACTAGGAGCGAACCGCCGTAGTATTGAAGGACGTGCGGGGACGAGTAGGAGCGAACTGCCAGCGTGCGAACGGCAGGGTAGTGGCTTTCCATTCTCCCATGATACGGGCTTCCGAGAGCCCTTGGATCTGAGATCGAACGGTTGCATGGCGTGATTCTAGACCTATGGGTGAATATCCTATCCTGGAGGGTTATTCTGCAAATTTTCAGCAACTTAGCATGCGACCGTTTGATCTCAGATCCAAGGGCTGCCAGCAGCCCGTATCATGGTCGCGCCTACCACGACCGTCGCGTCGCTCGCGCGGTCGCGCCCTTGGAGATTTAACACGGTGCGTTAGGCTATCTGATGTTGGCATGTCATACATAGTCATCACTTAGTCACTCATACTACAACAAGGTTGGCTATAAGGTTGGCTATAAGTGTATTTTTTTACTCCTCTCTATCTCTTTCTTCGTACTCCCTCCGTCCCATAATATAAGAACGTTTTTGACACTAGTGTAGTGCCAAAAACGTTCTTATATTATGGGACACAGGGAGTACTAGTATTTATTGCATTTGCCAAGGAGTGACCTCTTCCAATGAAATGGTGTTGCTAAGTTTGCTTCATTTAATTAGCTATAGACTCTAATTGTCTTTCACCTAGGTAAACGCGCTTAGCACCGTTTCTTCCTTGGGTCACCAAACTAGTCTCTCTCTTCTTGATTAACTTGCCACATCAGACTTTATGCCTATGTGGCAAGCTTAGCACCTGTAGGAGCAAGTAAAAGTAAGTACAATAGTGCGCTTTACATGGCATTTTTGCATATGTGGAGGAAAGAGAGGCAAGGAAAAAGTGGAGAAGTGGGCTCTCATGCAAGAGCCAACCTCTACTACATGGTGGAGCATTGGGAGAGGCACCTGTATGGAGGTGGTTAGGAATTTGGAGACTCACGCCGGTCGTAGCGCCGCAGTTAAAATGATAATGGCAAGTCAAATCACGGGGCCCCACCTGTCCAGCAGTAACTCGCTGTCAAATCACACAGCCCTACGTTTGCAGCAGCCTACTCCCTCGTCTTCTCGCGTCTCTGTCAAACCGACTAGGCGGAACTGCCCCGCCGCCTACCGCGCAGGAAAAGTCCCACCCTCGACTTTTAAATACAACTACATCCGCTTAAGAATCCAATGATATACTTTTTGTGACATAGTAACTCATATTTAGTTAGTCAAATGGATGACCTAGAACTACGTGCAGGCCCTATAAACCGAGACGCCTAAAAATAAAAAAACCGAGACGGAGAGGGTAGTTCAGCACGTATCTTTTTAGATCAATATAGTCGGGATTCACCAAGGAGCAAAACCAAGTGGTAGGCTGCTCCTGTCGTGTTGGCGTAGCAACTCAAGCAGGGTCAGTCCGCACACGAAATGGCGACACACTTAACAGGACCCCTTTGGCCGACATGTGGCTCATCCACCGTCTTGTTCCACGTGCGATGCACCAAATTACAGTTCGGAGCAGCGGTTGGAATTGGAGGCACCCCGGTCGTAGCGCCGCAGTAGTAGAAAATGAGCGATGAGGGGTCAAATCACAAAGCCCCACCTTTCCCGCATTAAGCTGGACGGACGAAGCAACCATCATTTCACTCTAGGGCGCAAGAGCATAAAGAAAAGAGAAAACAATGATGCGTGCGGCAGCTACCTAGGGCACCCTAGGGTAGGGGTCTCCACTACAGATCCTTTTTTTGAAAGCGCCTCCACTACAAATCGGCTTCTCCCTCGTCCTCTTGAAGAAAACCGATGATGAGTGCGGTGGTAGGGTTTGTAGGAGTACTACGGCGTGCGGGGCCACGTCGTAGTAAACGGGTTCGAGTCGACGCCTTAAATATGTGTGGGCCGCTTGGTTTTACGGGAACGAGGCAGCATTTTGGGTTCAGGGACCAGTGGAGATATAGTACGTACAAAAAATTGTGGACGTAGGTTCGACCGAAAGGCAATGATGCATGGGCCCTGCATTTTGATATACCCGGGGCCGCGTGAAATTTGCAACTCTACTCAAAACTAGTAAGGGGCACATGTATTGAACACATGAGGTTTCGAAACCAAATTATGAATAAATACACACTATAGCATGTAAAGCTTTGAGTCATATATGCATGATGTAGATGTTCGTTTAGTTCTTATAGTTCATCTCATTCAAAATCAATTAGTTTTATAAAAATGTTAAGATTCATGGGGTTGTGCATTGTAAATCATAAAGTAAAAAAATCAATTATGATATAGAAGATTCTAGAACAAAGGAGAAGTGCTTGTGTTTTGAGGTTTGTTCATTATGCTTAAGTTCAACCATGGAGTCTTCTAAATTGTACATGTGGCAGATCTGGTGGAATGTTGATGATATCCAACGGGGCAGGGGTGTAGGTGCATCGTTCACGCTGTCGTCGGCGGTGAGGGAGGAGACCAACGACTGCCCGCGCGTCCCGGTCGGCGGCCGTGTCATTCTCTCCGAGATAGCACCGGCTCGGGAGGGCCTCCGGCCCCTTCTTCCTCCCTGCGGTATTGTGGCCAAGATGCGGCCTCCCGACGCCGTCTTTGCCACATGCCGACGACCCTCAAGTACACATTCCTTCGAAACCTGCCTTGCTCTACTGCCCCAGCTCCCTTCGTGTGGATCCTTTTCTACTTCCGTCCGCTGTTCCAAAGCCACCTAGACTTCTACTATTATTAGAAGTAAAGTGAGTTCATACAGTCGACTCAAAGCGTTGGTTCAAACAGGGAAGAAAGTGGGAAAGCTGTAGCATGAATCTAGGACTTGGTTCTAAGAGGAAACGGGGGAAAGTAGTAATATCTGTCACTGTTTAAATAACCGTATTTCATATTTGCGCAAACAGGGATGTCTGTCTCCGTATCGTTTCGGGGTGTCTATCTTCGTATCGTTTCTAACCACGCAATCAAAAGCACACACCTCAGTTTTAGTACAACCGCCCAAAATGAGATGGCTATCCCTCGTTGCCATCGTCTAACCTCCTGTCTTCCAGGTATCCCTACATTGGTAGTAACTAAGGTAGAATGACCAACACAATCTAAACGAAGGTGATTCGTACGTTTTACTTCCTGATTGTAGTGCAGGGACGAGCGAAAACAACTGCATCCTAGTCCGAAATGCACTTTCTACCAGTTCATCCATGGACCGAGGACTAGCTGGCATGGCTGCACGGCAATTTTTTGGACAGGTGCGCGGACAAGACGCATTGTGGTCTGCTTATTTCTGCAAATAACTGTGCTTAAATTTAGTGGAATGCACAAGCATTTCAGCTAGTCAGTACACTGCATGGTTCAGTTCAGCATTCCAGCTGAGACCACAATTATAATTGGTTATTCTGGAATGAGAGAACCTAACCCTGGATGGTGGCAACAAGAAAAAACCAGAGTGAACTCCAGGAAATTTAAGCCTGCCGGGAGGCCCTTTGCTCAGAGAAGCCTTGCTTGTTTTTTCCTTATTTGTAAAGCTTCTCACAACTTTGTCTTTTGCTGTGAACTAGTATATGTTTGTTATGTTCTATGAATCATTGAGATGTATAAAATTGCTTAACTTATGCTTTTCAAGTTTTTTGTGAAGACGAGTTTAATGTGAGTGTTCCACATGAGCGCTGGACTAGCATGTGAACGTTTGGAATTTATTACATTGTGGCCTCAATTAACTGCATGAACCACTGTAACAAGATACATAGTTGCTTATATGTCAGGCAGCAGATTGTTGATTGTTAGCTGGTCGATAGCCTAGTGTTGAAGCGAGCTGAGCCAATGTGCCGTGTTTTGCACAACTGCTTACAAGTGGGGTAGCACCAACAGTGTTTACAAGTACTTATGTATACGTCGGCGCATGGTTCTCGAACGAGTGCTCTATTTCATCAAAACACACACTGCTCGTATGATAAACCGTGACAACTTATGTCTTACCATGCCATATTCATGAAAAAACTAGTGAGGACGCATCTGTTTCGACAACAATTATGATGGTTCTCACATGATTCACAGGCACACAAAAGTAGCAGCAGTTCCCATAGACGGATTCAAACAGAGTACTAGCCCCAGAGGGGTCGATAACAGGCAAGGTTCGGATAATTAGACACAATCCAAACTACTATTAAACACTAGCTGGGGCAACTATTTCATGCCTCGATCTAATTTGGGCTCGACACAAGACGGACCTTGCCATGAACATCATCGAGGACGTCCCGCAGCAGCTCAATCCTGTGAACCTTCATGAAGACAACCTTGTGGCCTTGCCACTGATAAACTTGTTTGTGGAGGCATGCCACATCATCTTCCTGTGTAAGCTTGACAAGAACAGTATGCATCACAAACGAAGGAGTAGCTTTGAACTTCTTGTGCTTCAGTACACCATGGACAACACGCCTGACAACAGCGAGGCTGGAATACAACTCTTCATTGGTATAACCGCAAATGGCTTCCAGGATCCAACAGCCTAAGAACTCTGTTTTCCCAGTGCGTATATTTAGGTCATCCGCCTCATAGCGAGTGACATGTACAACCACACAATCCTTGTCTGCATCAGGGCTCTAATTGAAACAGAAACAAATTCTGAATTACTTTTCAGTATAAGAAACACAAGTTATTTAAACCACTATGTATAGCATGGCAACGAAGCTAATAATTTTTTGCATTATTAATCACCACATACTTCCTTTTCTAAAAAAAAATCACCACATACTTAGATGAAAAACCACAATCG
The DNA here is from genome assembly GCF_018294505.1 of Triticum aestivum. Classification (NCBI taxonomy): domain Eukaryota; kingdom Viridiplantae; phylum Streptophyta; class Magnoliopsida; order Poales; family Poaceae; genus Triticum; species Triticum aestivum. Next base: position 533,738,802 of record NC_057804.1, on the reverse strand, counting down.
AGATCGACAAAGAAGGAAATCACCTTGGGTAGCTCAGCGGGGGGGGGGGGGACACATCCTCAAAGGGGGAAAACTGCTCCTGCAGTGCCACGGGGTGATACGTCTCCAACATATCTATAATTTTTGATTGCTGCATGCTATATTATCTACTGTTTTGGTCAATATTGGGCTTTATTTTCCACTTTTATATTACTTTTGGGACTAACCTATTAACCGGAGGCCCAGCCCAGATTTGCTGTTTTATGCCTATTTCGGTGTTCCGAGGAAAAGGAATATCAAACGGAGTCGAAATGGAACGAAATCAACTGGAGAAGTTATTTTTGAAAGGAAACCTACCAGATAGACTTGGACCCTATGTCAGGAGATGAGGGGGGTGCTCACGAGGGTGGGGGGCGCGCCCCCTGCCTCGTGGGGCCCCCGTAGCTCCACCGACGTACCCCCTGCACCCATATATACCTACGTATCGTAAAACTTCCAGAACAAAGATTAGATCGGGAGTTCCGCCGCTGCAAAACCTCCAGAGCCACCAATAACCAATCGGGACCCTGTTCCGGCACCCTGCCGGAGGGGGGGGGGAACCCTCACCGGTGGCCATCTTCATCATCCTGACGCTATCCATGATGAGGAGGGAGTAGTCCACCGTCGGGGCTGAGGGTATGTACTAGTAGCTATGTGTTTGATCTCTCTCTCTCTCTCGCGTTCTCTCTTGTGTTCCCTCTATGGCACGATCTTGATGTATCCCGAGCTTTGCTATTCTAGTTGGATCTTATGATGTTTCTCCCCCTCTACTCTCTTGTGATGAATTGAGTTTCCCCTTTGAAGTTATCTTATCGGATTGAGTCTTTTATGAGAACACTTGATGTATGTCTTGCCGTGTTTATCTGTGGTGACAATGGGATATCATGTGCCACTTGATGTATGTTTTCGTGACCAACTTGCAGGTTCCGCCCATGAACCTATGCATAGGGGTTGGCACACGTTCTTGATTCTCCGGTAGGAACTTTGGGGCACTCTTTGAAGTACTTTGTGTTGGTTGGATGAATCTGAGATTGTGTGATGCATATCGTATAATCATGCCCACGGATACTTGAGGTGACAATGGAGTATCTAGGTGACATTAGGGTTTTGGTTGATTTGTGTCTTAAGGTGTTATTCTAGTACGAACTCTTTTATAGATTGATCCAAAAGAATAACTTTGAGGTGGTTTCGTACCCTACCATAATCTCTATGTTTGTTCTCCACTATTAGTGGATTTGGAGTGACTCTTTGTTGCATGTTGAGGGATTGTTATATGATCTATCTATGTTATTATTGTTGAGAGAACTTGCACTAGTGAAAGTATGAACCCTAGGCCTTGTTTCCTATCATTGCAATACCGTTTACGCTCACTTTTATCATTAGTTACCTTGCTTTTTTTATTATTTCAGATTACAAAAACCTATATCTACTATCTATTTTGCACTTGTATCACCATCTCTTTGCCGAACTAGTGCACCTATACAATTTGCCATTGTATTGGGTGTGTTGGGGACACAAGAGACTGTTTGTTATTTGGTTGCAGGGTTGTTTGAGAGAGACTATCTTCATCCTATGCCTCCCACGGATTGATAAACCTTAGGTCATCCACTTGAGGGAAATTTGCTATTGTCCTACAAACCTTTGCACTTGGAGGCCCAACAACGTCTACAAGAAGAAGGTTGTGTAGTAGACATCAAGCTCTTTTCTGGCGCTGTTGCCGGGGAGGCTAGGTAAGTGAAGGTATATCTTTAGATCTTGCAATCAAATCTTTTTGTTTCTTGTTTTAGCACTAGTTAGTTTATAAAAGAAAACTACAAAAAAACGGAATTGAGTTTGTCTCATACACTTCATCTTTTTAATATCTTTCGTGAAAATGATGGAAAGGAAAATTGTGCTCAAGTGCTAGAAGAACAATGCATTAAATTGTTTGGCACTAAATCTTTGAATGATGAGCATGATTGCAATGTTGTTAGTATGAACTCCTTGAATATACGTAGTACTAATGATGATTGCACTAGTTATGATGAAAATGCCTCCTATAAACATGTCATTTTTTGTGGAGTGCATTGGGTTTGTAAGTACACACCAAATAGGGAAGATAGATATTGCAAGAGGCATAAGTACTTAGAAACCAAATTGTTGCAAGAAGAGCTAGATGAATGTGCTGAAAATTTATCTTTTCTTAGCCCTACTTGTGAACTTTGCAATGAACATGATCATTTTAGTACCCAATGCAAATTGTTTCATGATCGTATCGGGTCCAAAAATTGTGATGACTTGATTTCTGTTGCACATCATAATGAACTTAGTTTGCTCTTGGGTTATGAAGAAATTAAACGTATAACTAAGGATATTCCAAAATTTGCCCTTGATAAAGTTCTTCATTTTGATCTAGAGAAAATTTATATGTATTGTGTGGTGAATTGTATTGAAAATCCTTATATTGCCAATTACAAAAAGAAAAGAAAACAAATAGAGGATGAAGAGAATACTAATGAAAGGGAAGAGACGTCCCAATATCCTCCTATTATTTCTTATGATGAATCAGGTAACGAGGAGGAACCTTCTATTCAACCAATCTCATTAATAAGGAGATCCAAAAAGAAGATTGAACCCACACATAATGTGAAGAAGAAAAAGGAAAGAAGGGGCAACAAAGGTAAAAAGGTATCCCTTCCAAATGATGTTGCTCCTACTACTTGTGATGATGATAATTGCTATACTATTGGTGCTATCAATATTTTTAATGATGAGAGTGATTATGCTTATGATATGAAAGGGCCCAAGCTTGGGGAAGCTATGTTTGATGGGGATGAATTATTTAAGAATATATTTGCTGAAATTAATGTTTGTCCCAAGCTTGGGGATGCTATGTTTAATGAAGATGATATTTTTAGCATCCCAAGTTTTGATATGCAAAGTTGTTATGATGATAGCATGCCTCCTACTTATGATGATTATATTGATGAAAGTGGGTTTGGAAGAGTGTCAACTTTAGGAATTAGTGATCCCACTATTTTGGAGGATGTTGAATTTTATTGTGATGAATATGAAAGTGGATTTGGAAGAGTGTCAACTTTATTTAGTGATTCCACTATCTTGGGAGAGGTTTCAATCGATTATGATGAGAACGAAGTTGCTACTTATGATGATTATTGTGATGAAACTTATGCTATAAAAAGTAGTGATGATTATATTTACAAATCTTGTCATGATTATGATTACCCTTTTTCTGAACATTACTCTTTTAATGTGGAAACAATTTTTAGTGTTCAAGTCTTTTATGATACTCCCACTATTCCGAATGAGAAGAATTTTACTTATGTGGAGAGTAGTAAATTTTCTATGCTTGTAGATCATGAAAAGAATGCTTTAGGTGATGTTTATATTGTTGAATTCATTCATGATGCTACTGAAAATTATTATGAGGGAGGAAGATATGCTTGTAGGAATTGCAATAATATCAAGTTTCCTCTCTATGTGCTTAAAGTTTTGAAATTATGCTTGTTTTACCTTCCTATGCAAGTTGATTCTTGTTCCCATAAGTTGTTTGCTCACAAAATCCCTATGCATAGGAAGTGGGTTAGACTTAAATGTGCTAGTCATATTCTTCATGATGCTCTCTTTATGTTTCAATTCTTATCTTTTATGTGAGCATCATTGAAATCATCATGCCTAGCTAGGGGCGTTAAACGATAGCGCTTGTTGGGAGGCAACCCAATTTTATTTTAGTTTCTTGCTTTCTGGTTATGTTTAGCAATAAATAATCCATCTAGCTTATGTTTAGATGTGTTTTTGTATTTTAATTAGTGTTTGTGCCAAGTAGAACCTTTGGGAAGACTTGGGTGAAGTCTTTATGATCATGCTGTAAAAAACACAAACTTTAGCGCTCACGATATTAGCTAAAACTTTTTACTGGAGAGTGCTATTTAGTTTATTCTTTTTGAAGATGATTACTAGACAAATTCCTCAGGTCCACAAATTTATCTTAGAATTTTTTGAGTTCCAGAAGTTTATGTTAGTTACAGATTACTACAGACTATTCTGTTTTTGACAGATTCTGTTTTTCGTGTGTTGTTTGCTTATTTTGATGAATCTATGGCTAGTAAAATAGTTTATAAACCATAGAGAAGTTGGAATACGGTAGGTTTAACACCAATATAAATAAATAATGAGTTCATTTCAGTACCTTTAAGTGGTTTTTTGTTTTCTTTCGCTAACGGAGCTCACGAGTTTTCTGTTAAGTTTTGTGTTGTGAAGTTTTCAAGTTTTGGGTAAAGATTCGATGGACTATGGAATAAGGAGTGGCAAGAGCCTAAGCTTGGGGATTCCCAAGGCACCCCAAGGTAATATTCAAGGAAAACCAAGATCCTAAGCTTGGGGATGCCCTGAATGGCATCCCCTCTTTCGTCTTCGTTCATCGGTAACTTCACTTGGAGCTATATTTTTATTCACCACATGATATGTGTTTTGCTTGGAGCGTCATGTCATTTTATTTTGCTTTGCTTGCTGTTTGAATAAAATACCAAGATCTTAAACTATTAAATGGGAGAGTCTTCACATAGTTGTATAATTTATCAACTACTCATTGATCTTCACTTATATCTTTCGGAGTAGTTTGTCGTTTGCTCTAGTGCTTCACTCATATCTTTTAGAGCATGGTGGTAGTTTTATTTTGAAGAAATAGATGAACTCTCATACTTCACTTGTATTATTTTGAGAGTCTTAAATAGCATGGTAATTTTCTTAAATAATCCTAATATGCTAAGCATACAAGATTTGTAAGAATTCTTATGAGTGTGTTGGATACTAAGAAAAGTTTGATGCTTGATAATTGTTTTGAGTTATGGAGGTGATAATATCAAAGTCATGCTAGTAGAGTAATTGTGAATTTGAGAAGTGCTTGTGTTGAAGTTGGCAAGTCCCGTAGCATGCACGTATGGTAAACGTTATGTAACAAATTTGAAACATGAGGTGTTATTTGATTGTCCTCCTTATGAGTGGTGGTCGGGGACGAGCGATGGTCTTTTCCTACCAATCTATCCCCCTAGGAGCATGCGCGTAGTGCTTTGGTTTTTGATGGCTTGTAGATTTTTGCAATAAGTATATGAGTTCTTTTGACTAATGTTGAGTCCATGGATTATACGCACTTTTACCTTTCCGCCTTTGCTAGCCTCTTCGGTACCGTGCATTGCCCTTTCTCACCTTGAGAGTTGGTGCAAACTTCGCCGGTGCATCCTAACCCCGTGATATGATACGCTCTTTCACACATAAACCTCCCTATATCTTCCTCAAAACAGCCACCATACCTACCTATTATGGCATTTCCATAGCCATTCCGAGATATATTGCCATGCAACTTTTCACTGTTCCGTTCATCATCATCATGACATACTTTACTTTTGTCATATTGCCATTGCATGATCATGTAGTTGACATCATATTTGTGGCATAGCCACCATGCATAATTCATACATGTCACTCTTGATTCATTGCACCATCCCGGTACACCGCCGGAGGCATTCATATAGAGTCATACCTTGTTCTAGTATCGAGTTGTAATCATTGAGTTGTAAATAAATAGAAGTGTGATGATCATCATTCAATAGAGCATTGTCCCCCCAAAAAAGGCCAAAGAAAAAAAAGAAGGCCCAAAAAAGAAAATAATAAAATAATAAAAAAAAGAAAATAAAAAGGGGCAATGCTACACCACGTTCTTCATATAGCGAGTCTCCTATATTGTGCTTCAAAGTAGCACCATGTTTTTCATATAGAGAGTTTCATATGTTGTCACTTTCATATACTAGTGGGAATTTTTCATTATAGAACTTGGCTTGTATATTCCAACGATGGGCTTCCTCAAGTGCCCTAGGTCTTCGTGAGAAATCAAGTTGGATGCACACCCACTTAGTTTCTTTTGTTGAGATTTCATACATTTATAGCTCTAGTGCATCCGTTGCATGGCAATCCCTACTCCTCGCATTAACATCAATCGATGGGCATCTCCATAGCCTATTGATTAGCCTCGTTGATGTGAGACTTTCTAATTTTTTGTCTTCTCCACATAACCCCCATCATTATTCTATTCCACCCACAGTGCTATATCTATGGCTCACACTCATGTATTGTGTGAAGGTTTATGAGTTTGAGATTATTAAAGTATGAAACAATTGCTTGGCTTGTCATTGGGGTTGTGCATGATGAGAACATTCTTGTGTGACGAAAATGGAGCATGACTAAACTATATGATTTTGTAGGGATGAACTTTCTTTGGCCATGTTATTTTGAGAAGACATAATTGCTTAGTTAGTATGCTTGAAGTATTATTATTTTTATGTCAATATGAACTTTTGTCTTGAATATTTCGGATCTGAATATTCATATCACAATTAAGAAGAATTACATTGAAATTATGCCAAAGTAGCATTCCACATAAAAAATCATCTTTTTTTATCATTTACCTACTCAAGGACGAGCAGGAATTAAGCTTGGGGATGCTTGATACGTCTCAAACGTATCTATAATTTTTGATTGCTCCATGCTATATTATCTACTGTTTTGGGCAATATTGGGCTTTATTTTCCACTTTTATATTACTTTTGGTACTAACCTATTAACCGGAGGCCCAGCCCAGATTTGCTGTTTTATGCCTATTTCAGTGTTTCGAGGAAAAGGAATATCAAACGGAGTCGAAACGGAATGAAATCAACTGGAGAAGTTATTTTTGGAAGGAAACCTACCAGATAGACTTGGACCCTACATCAGGAGATGAGGGAGGTGCTCACGAGGGTGGGGGCGTGCCCACCCCCCTAGGGCGCGCCCCCCTGCCTCGTGGGGCCCCCGTAGCTCCACCGACGTACCCCCTGCACCCATATATACCTACGTATCGTAAAAACTTCCAAAAGAGAGATTAGATCAGGAGTTCCACCGCCGCAAACCTCCAGAGCTACCAAAAACCAATCGGGACCCTGTTTCGACACCCTGCCGGAGGGGGGGAACCCTCACCGGTGGCCATCTTCACATCCCGGTGCTATCCATGACGAGGAGGGGAGTAGTCCACCCTCGGGGCTGAGGGTATGTACTAGTAGCTATGTCTTTGATCTCTCTCTCTCTCTCGTGTTCTCTCTTGTGTTCCCTCTATGGCACGATCTTAATGTATCCCGAGCTTTGCTATTCTAGTTGGATCTTATGATATTTCTCCCCCTCTACTCTCTTGTGATGAATTGAGTTTCCCCTTTGAAGTTATCTTATCGGATTGAGTCTTTTATGAGAACACTTGATGTATGTCTTGTCGTGTTTATCTATGGTGACAATGGGATATCATGTGCCACTTGATGTATGTTTTGGTGACCAACTTGCGGGTTCCGCCCATGAACCTATGCATAGGGGTTGGCACACGTTCTTGACTCTCCGGTAGGAACTTTGGGGCACTCTTTGAAGTACTTTGTGTTGGTTGGATGAATCTGAGATTGTGTGATGCATATTGTATAATCATGCCCACGGATACTTGAGGTGACAATGGAGTATCTAGGTGACATTAGGGTTTTGGTTGATTTGTGTCTTAAGGTGTTATTCTAGTACGAACTCTTTTATAGATTGATCCGAAAGAATAACTTTGAGGTGGTTTCGTACCCTACCATAATCTTTACATTTGTTCTCTGCTATTAGTGGCTTTGGATTGACTTTTTGTTTCATGTTGAGGGATTGTTATATGATCTATCTATGTTATTATTGTGGAGAGAACTTGCACTAGTGAAAGTATGAACCCGAGGCCTTGTTTCCTATCATTGCAATACCGTTTACGCTCACTTTTATCATTAGTTACCTTGCTGTTTTTATTATTTCAGATTACAAAAACCTATATCTACTATCTATTTTGCACTTGTATCACCATCTCTTCACCGAACTAGTGCACCTATACAATTTGCCATTGTATTGGGTGTGTTGGGGACACAAGAGACTCTTTGTTATTTGGTTACAGGGTTGTTTGAGAGAGACCATCTTCATCCTACGCCTCCCACAGATTGATAAACCTTAGGTCATCCACTTGAGGGAAATTTGCTACTGTCCTACAAACCTCTGCACTTGGAGGCCCAACAACGTCTACAAGAAGAAGGTTGTTTAGTAGACATCACGGGGCTGTAACCTCAAACGGGGCGTTAACCATCTCAGTAGTGGTCGTGAGCATATCTAGGGTCGGCTCGGTGGCTGCCTCCATCTTCTTGGAGCTCTCTGTCTCGTGGGGATCAGCCTCCCGCGTCTGCTCCAATATCGGCAGATCTTTGCCTGGTTCTCCTTGGTCCATCATGAAACTGACGAATACTAGGAGACCACTGAAAGGAAAACACAATCGCAATGACAATGAAACAAAAAAGAGAGTGAGGATCGGTTACTGCTTTGCAAAAGTTCTTTTTTTTCTCTGAACGAAAATATACCAACATCACGGATCCGCTTACCTTCCCTTCGTTCAGAGAGAAGAACAGTGGCAGATGCGAGTGTTGCCTTTCTTGAAGACGGTGAGGGAGAAGGGGATTCAGCGAAGAGTGAAATGATGGTTGCTTTGTCTGTCAAACTTAGACTGCGGGGAGGTGGGGTTTTGTGATACGACGGCTCGTTACTGCCGCGCTACGACCGGGGTGACTCTCCGCCTGCATACTGCCTTCTAATTTGGTGGATGGCATTTGGGCCCGCGTGCTGCATGGCCTGCATGTCGGTGAACAAAAGTATAACGACATTCAGTAGAGGGAGACGTTTCAGTGACCTAGGAGGAGCCAGAAGCGGTAGAGTGTCTCCATTGTACTAGTAGTAATTGTTTTTCTGGGTAGTTGTAGAGTGTCTCCACTTTACTAGTAGTAATTGTTTCTCTGGGCCCAAGACAAAACAGCCCATCCACAGTAGTAAATAGTAAAATCAATTCAAAAGCCCATATATTTACTGAATGAGAGGCGCTACCCACAGCCAGCACACCCCTCCCCCCAAACCTGGGTGCTCTGTAGGGGAACGCAATGGAAAACGAAATTTTTTGGTATAGCGAGCACGCCCAAGACCACTATGGAGACTGCATACAAGGTTTGATCTGATCCGTACCGACTCAAAGCGCAGCGGAAGAAGAGTCGGTGTAGATCGTTGGTGCAGATCCCCGCGGCTAGGATTTACAACCTCCCAACCGCGAGGATGTACTCCCTCTCAGAACAGCCCTTCGGGAGGCGGTCGGACAGTCCCCCGGACGATGTCGCGGACAGCCCTTTGGGAGGACCCTCGAAACTCGGATGGAGACTCGGACAGCCCTTCGGGAGGACACTCAAACAGCCCCTTGGGCAAAAGATCGAAAACTACAATCTCTCTACGGGGTTGCACACATACGGTGTCAGCTATCCGGCAGGGCTTCGTCGTCCAGAACTAGTTCCTGCCGGAACCCAGACAGCCTTACGGCTCTATGAAACTCTTTTCGTGGGAGGGAGAGAAGAAGCCAGATAATGCATGGCATGTGTATGAGAGCAAGGGATGAAGAGATGGCAGCCCTCACCTCCTCTATTTATAGGAAAGCCAAGGGGTAGTGTGCCTCCATATTTTTACCAAAAAACCCCATGCATTAGGTCACACATGAGGGTGTTAGGGTAAAATGGGATGCCATGTGGAGCTCCAAGGAGCTCCACCACCCATGGCCGGCCACCCCTAGGCCCCCCCAAATGGGGTTCCTTCCCTTGTAAGCCACTACCTTCTAGAGGTTTAACCAAGTCCAAAAAGGTGGCTCTACATAAATATCCCAAAAAGCACTTTCACTATTCACGACGACATTTTTCAGCATCCGTTCGAACTGAAAATATTTATGTGGGCTTAGAGCATTTCCAGTACACACCATAATAATTTTCAACGCGTTCCGAAACAATTCCGGTTTTAGTGATTTTCATCTGCGAAACGCATCTAAAGTGGCTCCGACAGCTCCGGAACATTTCCGGTTTTTATCTCAGAAAAATCCAAAAAGCTTCCAGAATGATTCTGGCACCCTCCAAGAATTATCAGGCATTTGCCGAAACCAATTTGACTTAATGGTATATCCCGAAACAACTTTTCGGTATCATTGAAACTCATCCGATGACCTCTCTCTGCGGTACGATTCCGGTGTCCGAAACTTTTCCGGTGTCCGAAACTTTTTCGGTGATTTTCTCTCAGACTCCCTGTCTAGTATTCAGCAGATAGATGACCCTTAAGCATGTGACCCTATATGTTCGGTGAAGTATAGACATGACCCGGAACCCCTTCCGATCAATGATCAACATTGGAGCCGTGGACACCCATATTGACCCCTATACCGACACAAAAGAATATTCGAGTGAACCTCCCGTTGCAGTGAGCTTTTCCTTTTGTTTCGCGATATGTCACAAACACCCGAGGTGAGATTTATTGCATTCCTGTGGATCAACAATTTGTCCACCATGCAAGTTACCTCGTTACCGGTTTTGTTCTCTTTTCTCATTTCCGTGTTCCGGCATCCCAGTGATCAAATCACAATGTGTCTGGCCAGACGATGATGGATACCGTTACACCGAGAGGGCCCAAGTATATCTCTCCATCGTCGGAGGAGCAAATCCCAATCTTGAGCTATCTTGTTACTTGCCATACTTTTCCGTGAACTCGTAAGCCGCCGTAATAGCCACCCAGTTACGGATGACGTTTAACAAACCCCAAAGTTCACGAAGCAAGTATGAAGGAACTCGATACTCTCATGGTCTAAGGAATTATGCAAACATTAACTTCTCTGTGTTATTAACCATTAACTTGTGACGAATGTATCTCATAGCATAACATCAAAATGGGTCGATTCAACACAAATGTTCTACCAACATCGTGCCGTCATAATTGCCAGCATAGACATGCCCATGATCAGGAAAACATGATCATCATGCAATACATGAGCTAGTCTTAGAGGCAAGACTAGGAATACATTTTACCGTTTAGTATACCACACGTGCACATGAGTTTTCCTCCGAGCCTCGTGGATATTGCAGACTCGAGAATCATTGCAGTTATAGCATGGAAGCTAAACATTCATTACAAACTTTGGAGATACAAAATAACTGATATTACTGCCTCTAGGGCATATCTTCTACAGACTCCCACTTGCACTAGAGTCATAATCCAGTTACATGGCTTCCCTAACACCAATGGCTATCCGGTGTTGCTCATGCTTTGCTCGTGGTAGAGGCTTCGTCATCGGGTCTGACACATTCAGATCCGTGTGAACTTTGCGTACTTTCACTAAACCCTCTTCGACATGATGTCGAATGAGTTTATATTTGCGTTGAATATGTCTTGTCTTATGGTGCGAACTTGGCTCCCTTGCCTGAGCCACGGCGTCACTATTATCACAATAGGTATCCACCAGGTCCTGGGCACTAGGAACCACACCAAGGTCTTCAAGAAATTGCTTGATCCATACCGCCTCCTTGGAGGCTTCTGAAGCAGCAACATATTCTGCCTCCGTCATAGAATCCGCCACAGTCTTTTGTTTGGAACTTTTCCAATCAACTACGCTGCCATTCAATATGAAAACATAGCCTAATTGAGATTTGAAGTCATCTAGGTCAGTCATGAAGCCTGCATCAGTGTAACCACTTACAATGAGCTCTTCATCACCTCCATACACAAGGAGTAAATCCTTGGTCCTTCTGAGGTACTTAAGAATACCCTTGACTGCGGCCCAGTGTTCCAACCCTGGATCACTTTGGTACCGTCTACTAACACTTAGCGCATAGGAAACGTCCGGTCTTGTGCATAGCATGGCATACATAATAGAACCAACTGCCGAGGCATATGGAACATCATTCATTTGCACTCGCTCATCGAGACTCCGAGGACTCTGATTCTTGCAAAGCACTGTACCAGGTGACATGGGGAGTAGGCCTTTCTTGGAGTTCTCCATGTTGAACCTTTTCAACACCTTGTCAATGTACGTGCTTTGGCTAAGCGCTATCAGGCGTTTTGATCTATCTCTATAGATTCTGATGCCCAATACATATGCCGCTTCACCTAAGTCTTTCATTGAAAACCTCCTTTTCAACGAGTCTTTTATTTCGCTAAGAAAATTCACATCATTTCCAATCAACAATATGTCATCCACATACAAGATTAGAAATGCTTTTGGGCTCCCACTAAACTTCTTGTAAACACAAGATTCTTCATCATTCCTGATGAAGCCAAATTCTTTGACCACTTCATCAAAACGAATGTTCCAGCTCCTTGACGCTTGCTTCAGACCATAAATGGCTTTCTGAAGTTTGCATACCTTTCCAGCATCCTCATGAATGACAAAACCTTCTAGTTGTATCATGTATACATCCTCTTTGAGGTTTCCATTTAGGAAAGCCGTTTTGACATCCATCTGCCATATTTCATAGTCGAAATAAGCAGCAATTGCTAGCAATATCCTAGCAGACCTAAGCATAGCTACGGGCGAGAAAGTCTCGTCGTAGTCCACTCCTGGAACTTGCGTGAACCCTTTCACAACAAGTCTAGCTTTGTGTATAGTAATGTTACCATCCAAGTCCGTCTTTCTTTTGAAAATCAATTTACAACCAATCGGCTTTACGCCTTCTGGAAGTTCTTGCAAGTTCCAAACTTGGTTTTTGTACATGGATTCCATTTCAGATGTCATGGCTTTGTGCCATTCTTTTGATTGTTGGAAATATGCCCTAGAGGCAATAATAAAAGGGTTATTATTATATTTCCTTGTTCATGATAATTGTCTTTATTCATGCTATAATTGTATTATCCAGAAATCGTAATACACATGTGAATACATAGACCATAATATGTCCCTAGTAAGCCTCTAGCTGACTAGCTCGTTGATCAACAGATAGTCATGGTTTCCTGACTATGGACATTAGATGTCGTTGATAACGGGATCACATCATTAGGAGAATGATGTGATGGACAAGACCCAATCCTAAGCATAGCACAAGATCGTGTAGTTCGTTTTGCTAGAGCTTTTCCAATGTCAAGTATCTTTTCCTTAGACCATGAGATCGTGAAACTCCCGGATACTGTAGGAGTGCATTGGGTGTACCAAATGTCACAATGTAACTGGGTGACTATAAAGGTGCACTAAAGGTATCTCCGAAAGTGTCTGTTGGGTTGACACGGATCGAGACTGGGATTTGTCACTCCGTATGACGGAGAGGTATCTCTGGGCCCACTCGGTAATGCATCATCATAATGAGCTCAAAGTGACCAAGTGTCTGGTCATGGGATCATGCATTACGGTACGAGTAAAGTGACTTGCCGGTAACGAGACTGAACGAGGTATTGGAATACCGACGATCGAGTCTCGGGCAAGTAACATACCGTTTGACAAAGGGAATTGTATACGGGGTTGATTGAATCCTCGACATTGTGGTTCATCCGATGAGATCATCGAGGAGCATGTGGGATCCAACATGGGTATCCAGATCCCACTATTGGTTATTGACCGGAGAGCCATTTCGGTCATGTCTGCGTGTCTCCCGAACCCGTAGGGTCTACACACTTAAGGTTCGGTGACGCTAGGGTTGTATGAATATAAGTATGCAGCAAACCTAAAGTTGTTCGGAGTCCCGTATGAGATCCCGGACGTCACGAGGTGTTCCGGAATGGTCCGGAGGTGAAGAATTATATATAGGAAGTGCAGTTTCGACCACCGGGAAAGTTTCGGGGGTCACCCGTATTGTACCAGGACCATCGGAAGGGTCCCGGGGGTCCACCGGGTGGGGCCACCTATCCCGGAGGGCCCCATGGGCTGAAGTGGGAGGGGAACCAGCCCCTGGTGGGCTGGTGCGCCCCCCTGGGCCCCCCTCTGTGCCTAGGGTTGGGAACCCTAGGGGAGGGGGCGCCTCCACTTGCCTTGGGGGGCACTCCACCCCCCTTGGCCGCCGCCCCCCCTAGAGATCCCATCTCTAGGGACGCCCCCCCTGGGGGCCTATATAAATAAGGGGGGAGGGAGGGCAGCCGCACCTGAAGTTTTGGTGCCTCCCTCTCCCCTTGCTACACCTCCTCCTCCCGTAGTTGCTTGGCGAAGCCCTGCCGGAACTCTGCTGCATCCACCACCACGCCGTCGTGCTGCTGGATCTTCATCAACCTCTCCTTCCCCCTTGCTGGATCAGGAAGGAGGAGACGTCATCCGCTCCGTACGTGTGTTAAACGTGGAGGTGCTGTCCGTTCGACACTTGGTCATCGGTGATTTGGATCACGACGAGTACGAATCCCTCAACCCCGTTCTCTTGAACGCTTCTGCTTGCAATCTACAAAGGTATGTAGATGCACTCCTATCACTCATTGCTTAGATGAACTCATAGATGGATCTTTGTGAAACCGTAGAATTTTTTTTTATTTTCTGCAACGTTCCCCAACAGTGGCATCATGAGCTAGGTCTATGCGTAGTTCTCTATTGCACGAGTAGAACACAAATCTGTTGTGGGCGTAGATCTTGTCAACTTGCTTGCCGCTACTAGTCTTATTTTGCTTCAGCGGTATTGTGGGATGAAGCGGCCTGGACCGACCTTACACGTACGCTTACGTGAGACAGGTTCCACCGACTGACATGCACTAGTTGCATAAGGTGGCTAGCGGGTGTCTGTCTCTCCCACTTTAGTTGGAGCGGATTCAGTGAAAAGGGTCCTTATGAAGGGTAAATAGAAGTTGACAAAATCACGTTGTGGTTATTCGTAGGTAAGAAAACGTTCTTGCTAGAACCCAATTGCAGCCACGTAAAAGATGCAACAACAATTAGAGGACGTCTAACTTGTTTTTGCAGCAATTGTCTTGTGATATGATATGGCCAAAAGTTGTGATGAATGATGAATGATATATTGTGATGTATAAGATCATGTTCTTGTAATAGGAATCACGACTTGCATGTCGATGAGTATGACAACCGGCAGGAGCCATAGGAGTTGTCTTTATTTTTTGTATGACTTGCATGTCATTGAAGAACGCCATGTAAATTACTTTACTTTATTGCTAAACGCGTTAGCCATAGAAGTAGAAGTAGTCGTTGGCGTGACAACTTCATGAAGACATGATGATGGAGATCATGATGATGGAGATCATGGTGTCATGTCGGTGACGAAGATGATCATGGAGCCCCGAAGATGGAGATCAAAGGAGCTATATGATATTGGCTAAATCATGTCACTATTATATAATTGCATGTGATGTTTATTATGTTTATGCATCTTGTTTACTTACAACAACGGTAGTAAATAAGATGATCCCTTATAACAATTTCAAGAAAGCGTTCTCCCCTAACTGTGCGCCGTTGCTAAAGTTCGTCGTTTCGAAGCACCACGTGATGATCGGGTGTGATAGATTCTTACGTTCACATACAATGGGTGTAAGACAGTTTTACACATGCAAAACACTTAGGGTTAACTTGACGAGCCTAGCATGTACAGACATGGCCTCGGAACACAAAGACCGAAAGGTCGAACATGAGTCATATGGAAGATACGATCAACATGGAGATGTTCACCGATGATGACTAGTCCGTCTCACGTGATGATCGGACACGGCCTAGTCGACTCGGATCGTGTAACACTTAGATGACTAGAGGGATGTCTAATCTAAGTGGGAGTTCATTAAATAATTTGATTAGATGAACTTAATTATCATGAACTTAGTCTAAAACTTTTGCAAATATGTCTTGTAGATCAAATGGCCAACGCTCATGTCAACATGAACTTCAACGCGTTCCTAGAGAAAACCAAGCTGAAAGATGATGGCAGCAACTATACGGACTGGGTCCGGAACCTTAGGATCATCCTCATAGTTGCCAAGAAAGCATATGTCCTAGAAGGACTGCTAGGTGAAGCACCCATCCCAGAGAACCAAGACGTTATGAACGCTTGGCAGTCACATGCTGATGATTACTCCCTCGTTCAGTGCGGCATGCTTTACTGCTTAGAACCGGGGCTCCAAAAGCGTTTTGAGCAATACGGAGCATATGAGATGTTCGAGGAGCTGAAAATGGTTTTCCAAGCTCATGCACGGGTCGAGAGATATGAAGTCTCCGACAAGTTCTATAGTTGTAAGATGGAGGAAAATAGTTCTGTCAGTGAGCACATACTCAAAATCTCTGGGTTGCACAACCGCCTGTCCCAGCTGGACATTAACCTCCCAGACGAGGCGGTCATTGACAGAATCCTTCAGTCACTCCCACCGAGCTACAAGAGCTTTGTGATGAACTACAATATGCAGGGGATGGTGAAAACCATTCCTGAAGTATTTTCAATGCTGAAGTCGGCAGAGGTAGAAATCAAGAAAGAACATCAAGTGTTGATGGTCAATAAAACCACCAAGTTCAAGAAGGGCAAGCGTAAGAAGAACTTCAAGAAGGACTGCAAGGATGTTGCCACGCCCGGTAAGCCAGTTGCCGGGAAGAAGTCAAAGAGTGGACCCAAGCCTGAGACTGAGTGCTTTTATTGCAAAGGGAAGGGTCACTGGAAGCGGAACTTCCCCAAATACTTAGCGGACAAGAAGGCCGGCAACACTAAAGGTATATTTGATATACATGTAATTGATGTGTACCTTACCAGTACTCGTAGTAACTCCTGGGTATTTGATACCGGTGTCGTTGCTCATATTTGTAACTCATAGCAGGAGCTGCGGAATAAGCGGAGACTGGCGAAGGATGAGGTGACGATGCGCGTCGGGAATGGTTCCAAGGTTGATGTGATCGCCGTCGGCACGCTACCTCTACATTTACCTATGGGATTAGTTTTAAACCTCAATAATTGTTATTTAGTGCCAAGTTTGAGCATGAACATTGTATCTGGATCTCGTTTGATGCGAGATGGCTACTCATTTAAATCCGAGAATAATGGTTGTTCTATTTATATGAGAGATATGTTTTATGGTCATGCCCCGATGGTCAATGGTTTATTCTTAATGAATCTCAAACGTAATGTTACACATATTCATAGTGTGAATACCAAAAGATGTAAAGTTGATAACGATAGTCCCACATACTTGTGGCACTGCCGCCTTGGTCACATTGGTGTCAAGCGCATGAAGAAGCTCCATGCTGATGGACTTTTAGAGTCTCTTGATTATGAATCATTTGACACATGCAAACCATGCCTCATGGGCAAAATGACCAAGACTCCGTTCTCTGGAACAATGGAGCGAGCAACCAACTTATTGGAAATCAGACATACCGATGTGTGCGGTCCAATGAGCGTTGAGGCTCGCAGAGGATATCGTTATGTTCTCACTCTCAGTAATGACTTGAGTAGATATGGGTATGTCTACTTAATGAAACACAAGTCTGAGACCTTTGAAAGGTTCAAGGAATTTCAGAATGAGGTAAAGAATCAACGTGACCGAAAGATAAAATTCCTACGATCAGATCGTGGAGGAGAATATTTAAGTCACGAATTTGTTACACACTTAAGGAAATGTGGAATCATTTCACAACTCACGCCGCCTGGAACACCTCAGTGTAATGGTGTGTCCGAACGTTGTAATCGCACTCTATTGGATATGGTGCGGTCTATTATGTCTCTTACCGATTTACCGCTATCATTTTGGGGATACGCTTTAGAGACAGCTACATTCACTTTAAATAGGGCTCCGTCTAAATCCGTTGAGACGACACCGTATGAATTATGGTTTGGGAAGAAACCTAAGCTGTCGTTTCTAAAAGTTTGGGGATGTGATGCTTATGTCAAGAAACTTCAACCTAAAAAGCTCGAACCCAAGTCGGAAAAATGCGTCATCATAGGATACCCTAAAGAAACCATTGGGTATACCTTCTACTTAAGATCCGAGGGCAAGATCTTTGTTGCCAAGAACGGATCCTTTCTGGAAAAGGAGTTTCTCTCGAAAGGAGTAAGTGTGAGGAAAGTAGAACTCAATGAAGTACTACCTCTTGAACCGGAAAGTAGTGCAGCTCAGGAAAATGTTCCTATGGTGCCTACACCAACTGGAGAGGAAATTAATGATGATGATCAAGGTACTTCGGATCAAGTTGCTACTGAACTTCGTAGGTCCACTAGGACACGTTCCACACCAGAGTGGTATGGCAACCCTGTCCTGGAAATCTTGTTGTTAGACAACGATGAACCTTCGAACTATGAAGAAGCGATGGCAGGCCCAGATTCCAACAAATGGCTTGTAGCCATGCAATCCGAGATAGAATCCATGTATGAAAACAAAGTATGGACTTTGATAGACTTGCCCGATGATCGGCGAGCGATAGAAAACAAATGGATCTTTAAGAAGAAGACGGACGCGGATGGTAATATTACCATCTATAAAGCTCGACTTGTCGCTAAGGGTTATCAGCAAGTTCAAGGGGTTGACTACGATGAGACTTTCTCTCCCGTAGTGAAGCTGAAGTCCGTCCGAATCATGTTAGCAATTGCCGCATACTATGATTATGAGATATGGCAGATGGACGTCAAAACGGCATTCCTTAACGGACATCTTAAGGAAGAATTGTATATGATGCAGCCGGAGGGTTTTGTCGATCCTAAGAATGCTAACAAAGTATGCAAGCTCCAGCGATCCATTTATGGGCTGGTACAAGCATCTCGGAGTTGGAACATTCGCTTTGATGAGATGATCAAAGCGTTTGGGTTTATGCAGACTTATGGAGAAGCCTGCGTTTACAAGAAAGTGAGTGGGAGCTCTGTAGCATTTCTCATATTATATGTAGATGACATACTTTTGATGGGAAATGATATAGAACTTTTGGACAGCATTAAGGCCTACTTTAGTAAGTGTTTTTCAATGAAGGACCTTGGAGAAGTTGCTTACATATTAGGCATCAAGATCTATAGGGATAGATCGAGACGCCTCATAGGTCTTTCACAAAGCACATACCTTGATAAGATTTTGAAGAAGTTCAAAATGGATCAGTCCAAGAAAGGGTTCTTGCCTGTATTGCAAGGTGTGAGATTGAGCTCGGCTCAATGCCCGACCACGGCAAAAGATAAAGAAGAGATGAGTGTCATCCCCTATGCTTCAGCCATAGGATCTATTATGTATGCCATGCTGTGTACCAGACCTGATGTAAACCTTGCCATAAGTTTGGTAGGAAGGTACCAAAGTAATCCCGGCAAGGAACACTGGACAGCGGTCAAGAATATCCTGAAGTACCTGAAAAGGACAAAGGACATGTTTCTCGTTTATGGAGGTGACGAAGAGCTCGTCGTAAAGGGTTACGTCGACGCTAGCTTCGACACAGATCTGGATGACTCTAAGTCACAAACCGGATACGTGTATATGTTGAATGGTGGAGCAGTAAGCCGGTGCAGTTGCAAGCAGAGCGTCATGGCGGGATCTACATGTGAAGCAGAGTACATGGCAGCCTCGGAGGCGGCGCATGAAGCAATTTGGGTGAAGGAGTTCATCACCGACCTAGGAGTCATACCCAATGCGTTGGGGCCGATCAAACTCTTCTGTGACAACACTGGAGCTATTGCCCTTGCCAAGGAGCCCAGGTTTCACAAGAAGACCAGGCACATCAAGCGTCGTTTCAACTCCATCCGTGAAAATGTTCAAGATGGAGACATAGATATTTGCAAAGTACATACGGATCTGAATGTCGTAGATCCGTTGACTAAACCTCTTTCGCGAGCAAAACATGATCAACACCAGAACTCTATGGGTGTTCGATTCATCACAATGTAACTAGATTATTGACTCTAGTGCAAGTGGGAGACTGTTGGAAATATGCCCTAGAGGCAATAATAAAAGGGTTATTATTATATTTCCTTGTTCATGATAATTATCTTTATTCATGCTATAATTCTATTATCTGGAAATCGTAATACACGTGTGAATACATAGACCATAATATGTCCCTAGTAAGCCTCTAGTTGACTAGCTCGTTGATCAACAGATAGTCATGGTTTCCTGACTATGGACATTAGATGTCGTTGATAACGGGATCACATCATTAGGAGAATGATGTGATGGACAAGACCCAATCCTAAGCATAGCACAAGATCGTGTAGTTCGTTTTGCTAGAGCTTTTCCAATGTCAAGTATCTTTTCCTTAGACTATGAGATCGTGTAACTCCCGGATACCGTAGGAGTGCATCTGGGTGACTATATAGGTGCACTACAGGTATCTCCGAAAGTGTCTGTTGGGTTGACACAGATCGATACTGGGATTTGTCACTCCGTATGATGGAGAGGTATCTCTGGGCCCACTCGGTAATGCATCATCATAATGAGCTTAAAGTGACCAAGTGTCTGGTCACGGGATCATGCATTACGGTACGAGTAAAGTGACTTGCCGGTAACGAGACTGAACGAGGTATTGGGATACCGACGATCGAGTCTCGGGCAATTAACATACCGTTTGACAAAGGAATTGTATACGGGGTTGATTGAATCCTCGACATCGTGGTTCATCCGATGAGATCATGAGCATGTGGGAGCCAACATGGGTATCCAGATCCCGCTATTGCTTATTGACCGGAGAGCCGTCTCGGTCATGTCTGCGTGTCTCCCGAACCCGTAGGGTCTACACACTTAAGGTTCGGTGACGCTAGGGTTGTATGAATATAAGTATGCAGCAAACCAAAAGTTGTTTGGAGTCCTGGATGAGATCCCCGACATCACGAGGAGTTCCGGAATGGTTCGGAGGTAAAGAATTATATATAGGAAGTGCAGTTTCGGCCACCGGGAAAGTTTCGGGGGTCACCGGTATTGTACCGGGACCACCGAAAGGGTCCCGGGGGTCCACCGGGTGGGGCCACCTATCCCGGAGGGCCCCATGGGCTGAAGTGGGAGGGGAACCAGCCCCTGGTGGGCTGGTGCGCCCCCCCTGGGCCCCCCTTTGCGCCTAGGGTTGGGAACCCTAGGGGAGCGCCTCCACTTGCCTTGGGGGGCACTCCACCCCCCTTGGCCGCCGCCCCCCCTAGAGATCCCATCTCTAGGGCCGGCGCCCCCCCCCCCCCGGGGGGCCTATATAAATAAGGGTGGAGGGAGGGCAGCCGCACCTGAAGTTTTGGCGCCTCCCTCTCCCCTTGCTACACCTCCTCCTCCCATAGTTGCTTGGCGAAGCCCTGCCGGAACTCTGCTGCATCCACCACCACGCCGTCGTGCTGCTGGATCTTCATCAACCTCTCCTCCCCCGTTGCTGGATCAAGAAGGAGGAGACGTCATCCGCTCTGTACGTGTGTTGAATGCGGAGGTGCTGTCCGTTCGGCACTTTGTCATCAGTGATTTGGATCACGGCGAGTATGACTCCCTCAACCCCGTTCTCTTGAACGCTTCCGCTCACAATCTACAAAGGTATGTAGATGCACTCCTATCACTCGTTGCTTAGATGAACTCATAGATGGATCTTGGTGAAACCGTAGAATTTTTTTTTATTTTCTGCAACGTTCCCCAACATTGATCTGGGCCCCGCCATTGCTTCCTTGTAGTGCATAGGTTCATCGTCTTCAAGAATGAAGATTTCGTTATGAAACCATTCAGGTGGCTGGATAGCCCTACCTGATCTACGCGGTTCAGTTACAACATTGTCTGAAGTCTCCGCATCATATGCGACAACTTCCGGCTCAGTTGCAAGGATAATTAGCGGAATTTCTTCTGGTTCCTTAGCCATATCAACAGTTGCCGAAGATTCACTAATCTCATCAAGTTGTACTGTCCTCCCACTTAATTCTTTGGCAAGAAATTCTTTCTCAAGAAAGACTCCGCTTTTAGCGACAAACACTTTGTGCTCGGAGGGTAGGTAGAAGGAATACCCAATTGTTTATTTTGGATAACCTACAAAGTTACACTTGTCTGATCTGGGATCGAGTTTGGTAGGTTGTAAATGTTTTACATGTACCTCACATCCCCAAATTTTAAGATGCAACAAACTGGGTTTCTTCCCATTCCACATCTCATGTGGTGTCGTCTTAACAGACTTAGACGATGCTCTATTTAGTGTGTGAGCGGCAGTTTCAAGTGCATGACCCCAAAAAGATATCGGCAGATCTGTAAGAGACATCATCGACCTTACCATGTCCAACAGGGTTCGGTTACGTCTTTCTGATACTCCGTTTATCTGTGGAGTTCTGGGAGGCGTAAGCTGTGAAACGATTCCACGGTCACTCAGATGTTGGCCAAACTCATGACTAAGATATTCGCCTCCGTGATCAGACCGCAGAAACTTAATCTTTTTGTTATGATGATTTTCTACCTCATTCTGAAATTCTTTGAACTTTTCAAAGGTTTCCGACTTATGCTTCATTAAGTAGATATAGCCATACCGACTTAAATCATCAGTAAAAGTCACGAAGTAGAAATACCCACCCCATGCGGCTGTGCTCATTGGACCACATATATCACTATGTATTATTTCCAATAATTCACCCGCCCGTTCAGGATGACCCGTGAACGGCGTCTTGGTCATTTTACCCATCAGACAAGCTTCACATGTGTCAAATGATTCAAAATCAAAGGACGGTAAAACTCCATCTCTCTGGAGTCTTTGCATGCGTTTCTTTCCGATGTGGCCAAGCCGATGGTGCCACAAGTAAGTGGTGGTGGTATTAGCCTTCTTAAGGCGTTTGGCATTCACGTTAAAGACATCATTTTCACATTCAAGATTTAGTATGAAAAGGCCCCCAACAATGGGTGCAAATCCATAAAACATATCCTTACAATAAAGTGAACAACCATTGTTCTCAGACTTGTACGAATACCCATCGTGTACTAAACATGATCCGGAGATAATGTTTCTACACAACAGTGGAACAAAATAACAGTTACTTAGTTCTAAGATAAATCCTGAAGGGAGACGTAGAGGCATAATGCCGACGGCTTGAGCGGCGATCCTAGTGCCGTTCTCGACGCGCATTACGACTTCATTCTTTTCCAGCTTGCGCACCTTCTGAAGCCCCTGTATCGAGTTGCAAATGTGAGCAACCGATCCGGTATCAAATACCCAAGACTTAGAATTTTCGCTAGCAAGCAAAACGTCAATGAAATTAACCTGTATAACAATTATACCTTTTCTGGTTTTCCCGGTCTTCTTATCTTCCAGATACTTCTTGCAGTTTGTCTTCCAGTGTCATGTGCCCTTGCAGTAGAAGCACTCGGTTTCATTCTTGGCTCCACCCTTATAGTTGCTTTGGGAGCCGGTCTTACCGGTGCCCTTGCCCTTCTTTGGCTTGCCTTTCTTCTTTTTGAAACTGGCGGTTTTATTCACAAGCAACACTTGCTTGCGATTTTTCCGCAGTCCTCCCTCTGTAGTTTTCAGCATGGCGAGCACCTCTTCCGGTGTCTTCTCCATCTTTGTCATGTTGTAGTTCATGACAAAACCGTCGTAAGACGGAGGAGTGAAGAAAGCAACATGTCCATCATATGGCCAGGTGGAAGTGGAAATTCCAGGGCTTTAAGCCTTTCAGAATAGCCAATCATTTTGACCACGTGTTCACCAACTGAACTACCCGCAGCCATCTTGCAATCCATCAAAGCCTTCATGATATCATATCGTTCAGACTTTGCGGTTTCCTTGTACAGAGCATCCAATTCCCGGATCATGTCACGGGGTTTATGGAATTCAAAACGTTTTTGAAGCCCTGTACTCATGCAAGCTAGCATGAGGCACTGCACTAAGTTGTGATCATCATCCTTAGTGGCCCAGACATTTTGTTCATCTTCCGGGGCCTCTGCCGCTGGTTTAGCTGGAAGAGCAGTTTCAAGCACGTACAATTTCTTAGCGCTCCTGAGGACAATCCTTAGGTTACGGACCCAGTCCGCATAGTTGTTTCCAGTCGTAGCTAACTTCTCTTTCTCTAACATCGGGCCTAAGTTGAACGCGGTGTTGCGAGCCATTTGATCTACAATGGAAAACACAAGTTTCACTTAGACTTTGTTTATAATGAAATTTGCACTAGTGAATAAACATTTTTATTCTAAAGTGTGCTCCCACTCAAATCAATATCTCTCAAAATTGATTTTGAGTGATTCAAGATCCAAATATCAATTAAACGTCATAGAATCATCATCTCATGATGAGGATTTCAATTGGTAGGCCAACTTGCCGATGACATCTCCATGTGACTCTTGTTCATCTTTCGATGCGTGTGTTCCGAGCTCAGGACGATCCTACCATGAACGTCAAGACAACCAAGTGATCTTGCTACGAGGTCTGACCTCGCCCGCCTTACATTTCTCCAATCGTTCATACCCATGCATCCATGGCGCACCACGAAAGGATAGATGTTGTGACGATGCTGCACTTGGGAGAACACTAACTACTTGATATTTTAAGTGAGAGATCACCCTAATAAAAGCGACTACCGCGCAATCAAGAAGGGTGCATCAAGAGGGATAAACATCTCAGGCAATTCATAATAGCATGATATGGTATAGCCTCTTCTGACGGAGAAGTTAAGTATTTCTTCGTCTCCGGCATTCGCGTCGGTGTTCACCTTTGCGAAGATTGCCACCACTTTGTCGATGCACCGGATAATATTGCTATCTCCATAGCTAATAAAATAAGTGCATTACTTAAGGTTGACACGCAGCTCATTAAAGTGCAATCATATGGCTCCAGCCATCATGCCAAATCATGACACGCATGTCATGTTAATTACATCATATATTCATCTCATACATAATCAAATTGAATATGAGCATTGCTATACCACATCACATACACATCCTGCAAAACCAAGTTAGACACCTCTAATCGGTTTATGCAAAATTTTATTTTACGTGGCTTCTAAGGTTTTGACTTAAACCACAGCTACCAACGTTTTATCATCAAGTATGATTATTCATGTTGCTAGATTAACATCTCAGGGTGTATGAAACACGAGATAATTAAATCCCGAGCCCCATACTAAACTTCATCATACGCACGACCCCCGTGCAGATCATATCCGCAATGCCCTTTTATCTGCGAATTTCATCTTTCTTTTGACTATGGCAGAACCCAAAGAACTGATAGCACTTCCATGATCAATCAGGATCACGGATTACCAGAACTTTGTCAAATTCCACCATGCTATCTCGAGATTGAGCAAACGCAACTTCTAGGGAAGCGACAAGAACGTCAGGTAACAGATTTCATCTGTCACCCACATAAATAATTTTCAACAATAGATCTCATCTACTCCAAAATTATATTATGCAATACCCATACATCTCCACGTATTCTAGATCATAACATGCATCTACGCATAGCACGGCTCTTGATGCCACTGTAGGGGAACGCAATGGAAAACGAAAATTTTTGGTATAGCGAGCACGCCCAGGACCACTATGGAGACTGCATACAAGGTTTGATCTGATCCGTACCGACTCGAAGAGCAGTGGAAGAAGAGTTGGTGTAGATCGTCGGTGCAGATCCCCGCAGCTAGGATTTACAACCTCCCAACCGCGAGATGTATTCCCTCTCCGGACAGCCCTTCGGGAGGCTGTCGGATAGTCCCCCGGACAATGTCGCGGACAGCCCTTTGGGAGGACCCTCTAAACTCGGACGGAGACTCAGACAGCCCTTCGGGAGGACACTCGAACAGCCCCTCGGGCAAAAGATAGAAAACTACAATCTCTCTATGGGGTTGCACACATACGGTGTCAGCTATCCGCCAGGGCTTCACCGTCCAGAACTAGTTCCTGCCGGAACCCAGACAGCCTTACGGCTCTACGAAACTCTTTTCGTGGGAGGGAGAGAAGAAGCCAGATAATGCATGGCATGTGTATGAGAGCAAGGGATGAAGAGATGGCAGCCCTCACCTCCTCTATTTATAGGAAAGCCAAGGGGCAGTGTGCCTCCATATTTTTACCAAAAAAAACCATGCATTAGGTCACACATGAGGGTGTTAAGGTAAAATGGGATGCCATGTGGAGCTCCAAGGAGCTCCACCACCCATGGCCAACCACCCCTAGCCCCCCCCCCCAAATGGGGTTCCTTCCCTTGTAAGCCACTACCTTCTAGAACTTTGACCAAGTCCAAAAAGGTGGCTCTACATAAATATCCCAAAAAGCACTTTCACTATTCACGACGACATTTTTCAGCGTCCGTTCGAACTGAAAATATTTATGTGGGCTTAGAACATTTCCAGTACCCACCATAATAATTTTCAACGCATTCCGAAACAATTCTGGTTTTAGAGATTTTCATCTGCGAAACGCATCTGAAGTGGCTCTGGCAGCTCCGGAACATTTCGGGTTTTTATCTCAGAAAATTCCAAAAAGCTTCCAGAATGATTCTGGCACCCTCCAAGAATTATCAGGCATTTGCCGAAACCAATTTGACTTAATGGTATATCCCGAAACAACTTTTCGGTATCATCGAAACTCATCCGATGACCTCTCTCTGCGGTACGATTCCGCTGTCTGAAACTTTTTCGGTGATTTTCTCTCAAACTCCCTGTCTAGTATTCAGCAGATAGATGACCCTTAAGCGTGTGACCCTATAGGTTCGGTGAAGTATAGACATGACCCAGAACCCCTTTCGATCAATGATCAACATCGGAGCCGTGGACACCCATATTAACCCCTATGCCGACACAAATGAATATTCGAGTGAACCTCTTGTTGCAGTGAGCTATTCCTTTTGTTTCGCGATATGTCACAAACACCTGAGGTGAGATTTATTGCATTCCTGTGGATCAACAATTTATCCACCATGCAAGTTACCTCGTTACCGGTTTTGTTCTCTTTTCTCGTTTCCGTGTTCCGGCATCCCAGTGATCAAATCACAATGTGTTTGGCCAGACGATGATGGATACCGTTACACCGAGAGGGCCCAAGTATATCTCTCCATCGTCGAAGGAGCAAATCCCAATCTTGAGCTATCTTGTTACTTGCCATACTTTTCCGTGAACCCGTAAGCCGCCGTAATAGCCACCCAGTTACGGATGACGTTTAACAAACCCCAAAGTTCATGAAGCAAGTATGAAGGAAGTCGATACTCTCGTGGTCTAAGGAATTATGCAAACATTAACCTCTCTGTGTTATTAACCATTAGCTTGTGACGAATGTATCTCATAGCATAACATCAAAATGGGTCGATTCAACACAAATGTTCTACCAACATCATGCCCTCATAATTGCCAGCATAGACATGCCCATGATCAGGAAAACATGATCATCATGCAATACATGAGCCGGTCTTAGAGGCAAGACTAGGAATACATTTTACTGTTTAGTATACCACACGTGCACATGAGTTTTCCTTCGAGCCTCGTGGATATTGCAGACTCGAGAATCATTGCAGTTATAGCATGGAAGCTAAACATTCATTACAAACTTTGGAGATACAAAATAACTGATATTACTGCCTCTAGGGCATATCTCCTACATGCTCTTCTTCCTCCTCGATCCCACCCACCTCACGTCAGCTCGCTCCACTCGTACCCCCAAATTCCTCACCTCACTCCTACAGAAAACCCCAGCTCCCCTTCTTCCTCACTCCTACAGAAAACCCCCAGCTCCCCTTCTTCTTCGCTCGCACTACAACTAGGCTCGTCATTCATTACTCTGCTCAAATCCGTGAGCACGACGCGACACCCTCGAGGAAAATGGAGTCGGCTGACCCCAGCGCCAAGAAGATGAGGCTCCCGCCAGCGGCGACGCCTGTTGTAGATCCCGCACCCAGCAGCGCAGGGAGAAGCGGCGACCCCGCCCCCACCGGATCCCAGGAACCCGTAGAATCTCGGGTGGACCGCATCAGCGATCTCCCAGACGCCGTCCTTGGGGAGATCATCTCGCTTCTCCCCACCAAGGATTGCTATCGCACCCCAAGTCCTCTCAATTCGGTGGCGCCCTCTATGGCACGTCGTGCCCCTTAATCTCGACTGTTGTCAACTATCTCTCTTCAATGATTTTGAAATCCCCAGAACCATCATCTTCTCCCACTAGGGCTCCGTTCAAAGCCTCTTCATCCCGTCATGCTTCCTGAGCAAGCATACCATGCCCTGCATGGTGGACGCCTGGCTGAAATCCCCTGAATTCATAGAACTACAGCTGCTTGAGTTCTACTATTCCCCTGGAAATCACATACCACATACTGAACGCCATGAACTTGTGCCCTCAGCACCGATGTCCATCTCGCGGTTTTCCTCCTCTCTCCACACCGCCACCTTTGTGTTGTGCTACCTACCAAACAATCTGGTACTAAACCTTCGACTACCGTTTCTCAAGAAACTTTCACTTGTGCGGGTTCGTATATCGGAGGCCTCATTGCACAGCATCATCCACTCCAGTTGCCCTACGCTGGAGTGCTTGGTGCTTGTTTTCACAGTTAGAATCGGTTGTCTCCAAATAAAGTCGCCTAACCTTGTAAGAATTGGAATTTCTTTTGACGGAAGGCAGCTCATCATCCAAGATGCCCCTTCACTTCAAAGGTTGATCCTTGATTCTAGTTATTCACCGTTGCAAATAACCGTCCTCTCTGCGCCTAAACTGGAGACCTTGGGTGTAATACATGATCTCTGTGCTCATTTCAATATGGTGTTTGGCTCCACAGTTCTTCAGGTACTTTATATTATCTTAGGTACTTTATATTATCATCTACACTTGTAACCATAAGCTACATTTTAAATTTCTGCGCATAATTTATATATCATCTTGGAGTACACATTTTGTACTAATATTATGTTCTATGCTCAATGAAGAGTTTCTCCATGGATGGCCTATCAATGGTGCTGGATTCTGTCAAGACCTTATATATCCAAATGAATAGTTTTGATCTGAACAAGATTATTGGCTTGCTGTAATGCTTTCCGTGTCTGGAGAAGTTGTATATAAAGGTGATAATTTCACGCACATTGGAAGCCCGCATATAGTGTACTAGAATTAACTGTTCAGCTGTTGCTCTTTCGACACTCTTCTTTTAGACCTTAACTGTTTTCAATCTTCATGTCTATTTAGGCAACAGGACGGGGTAAGAAAGTTATAACCAATCGGTGGATTCATAAGCATCGGGGTTTTCTCACTTCTCATGAGATTCGATTAAAGACAATAACGCTAGAACGATATGTAGCCAACCGTGCAAACACAAGATTTGTCACATTCTTCCTGCTGAATGCAAGGTTACTATTGTCCATCAGGCTTAAGTTTATCAGCAGCATGGTTTTGACGGATGGGTATGTCGAAGAGCAAAAGAAGGAGTTTCAGGTGGGCAAAAGAGCTTCCGAACGTGTCGGGCTTCTATTTACAACATATTGTGGTCATAATCCAGTAAATTTTACGACCCAGGATGTTCATTCTATGGACCTGACCGATCCATTTGACTGTGACTGCCGAAAACAGTGCTGGAGTTAGATGTTGTTGCCCTTTTCAATCTGGGTTTTTTTTGTAAACCTGATGAACAATTAACCCTCGTGCTTCTGTATAGTTTATAAGTTGGAGTTAGATGTTCTTGCCCTTGTGACTGTCATATTTTCTTTGAAACAAGGCAAATGGCTTGCCATTCGTTTAATTTAGAGTGAAATATTGTAACAAATCCCAACCAAGGGAAATAACATCACTCTCGCTGGCTGCTTGAGCTCATTGTGCATTACAGAAGCCAAGTGATTAGCCCCCACCAGCACCCACAAACTTATTTCGAACTAGCACATCAAATGGGCTGTAAATTTTCATAGGAAAGGCTGCATGACCATGACAGATTTGGATTCTGACATTTGGGACCCACGAGGAAATAGCCTATCCAAGGTGGTGTCGACTTACTAGCCAGTCAACAAACGATTCTGCCTACCATCCATTGGATTGATATCCAACATCTGTCATCTATCTTCTATCTCTTGTCTTCTTCTTCCTCCAGCCGCCCAAACCAAACCACCCCGTCGGCTCCGCCTGCTCCCGCCTCCCATGGCTGGCTGCGCCTCCGCCGCCCTACCATACGTACCCTCCAACGTTGGCCAGTCCCTCCCTCTATTCCCCCGCATGTCCTGTTATTCTCCGGCGACGTCAGCCCCAACACGCACCCGCGCTTGAACCAGTCAGCCCTCGTACTCCCCTCCGCCTGTGACTGAAGTGGCGCATATTTAATGGCTCATGTTTGTTCTATTCGAGGCCTCGCCATCGTCCTTTGCCTTGCGGCCTTGGTTCGCTCGTCATGCATGGTGCGCCGCCCTCTTGTGTTGTCAACGTCGTCAACAATCGAGAGAAACAAGGAGATGACTGTACGTGGAGAGGATGACAGTAGGGACCCACCAGCGTCATGGCAGTACGCAAGCAAGTGCCTCTATAGTACAAGCATAAAAATATGGTTCCTCTAATGGTTGGACATCTGGGCTCACGCCATTGTCAACGTAGTCAATAAACGAGAGAATTACACTACGAGCGGCTGACACCATGGACCCAGCAAGTCATGCAGGTTTTTTTGAGGAACAAGCAGTTGTTATTTATACTAGTTTTAGCGATGGATCAGGGTAACAACGGGGCTGTGCGTGGGCTGTGGCCCGTCTAGCCAGGGTTTTATTTATGTTTACCACATCACGAGCCCAGTTGTGTTTTTTTCTTGCTGAAAATGGCTAGCCCGGTTCTATTTTTTAAAAGAAATACCCAAACAAGGCCTACTTGCTTTATCGACCCTACTGGGCTACAAATCTTTCAAGACGAGGAGAGTTTCATTCAGTTTGCCTAGAAATGGGCTGTACACTTTTAAAACACATCAAACCGGGAATTAGTTTCAATTTTTTTTCATTACAAGATCTTAAATTCCATTGATTTTTATGCGTGGACAATTATTTGGATTTTATATTTATATAAATTATTTTTCAAAATAGTTTGAATGTGAATCGATATTTCTGGATTAAAAACAGTTGACCGCACCGAAATATGCAAAATTTCGTATACTTTTTAACCGTGGCCACAATATGGGGTGTAATACTAACAAAAAGAAGATGGGCTCCGAAAAAATTCTTAAGAATTAGCAAATGGGTTGTACATTATTAGAAATAATGGTAGATGGGATGTATGTTGTTTTCCACAGATTTGAGGCTGACTTGTGCGCCTACTACAGGTTGACGTGTATGCTTTCATTAAAAAAAGGTTGACGCACACGCAACGCCCTGTTAACTTAGTCAACACACGAGAGCAGTGACTGTTGGATGTCCATCCAATGGCTGTCGTGCTTCTTCAATCTCTGCTCTTCATGCTCCAGCCGCTCAAACAAGGGCCGGTGGGACTGCCTGCTCCCTCCTCCTGCGGCTAGCTATGCTGCCGCGCAGGCCTCATGGCCCCATCGTATTCCCATCGCTGGCGTAGCCATCCCTCTACTTACCCACACATGATGTTATTCTCCGGCGATGGCAGACGAACCAGTAAACCCTCGTTCTCCTCCGCGTGGGAAACGACTACCGAGTATTCCCTGGCTCCGTGTCGTTCCCTTCCTAGGCCTCGCCGTCGTCCACCGCTCTGGTGCTCTCGGTGCGGCCTGGTCAACGTGGTCAAAGAACGACATCCATCGGAAGTGGATTGTACGTGGGGAGGCTAACAGCTAGGTCCACAGCCGCACGCAAGGAAATGCCTCCTTATTACGCGCCAAATAATGATTCCTCCACCTGACAGCTAGGACCCACAGGAAGGGCCTTTGTATTTCGCGAAAAAACGTTCCCCCCGCTGACAGGTCGGACCCACCAGCTATATCTCCGCACGCAAGGAAGTGCCACCTTATTACGCCCAAAAAAAATGAATAACCCCCTGCTAGCTGGGACCCACCATATTGTTGGGCCGACTTGTGGGCCTACTAAGTTGACGGGGACGGAGGGCTTTGTCAACTTAGTCAATACTCTAGTGGCCGTATGATGTCCATTCAACGGCCATAGTGCTTCTTCAACCTCTGGTCTTCTTGCTCCAGTCGCCCAAAGCAGCGCCGGTCGTGCCGCCTGCTCCTGCCTCCCGTGGTCGACTGTGTTACCGCGGAGGCGTCACCGCCCCCATACTACTCCCACCACTGGCCAGGCCATCCCTCCACTCACCCACACCCCCTGTTATTCTTCGGCGACAGCAGCCTCACACCGCAGTCGAACCAGTGAACGCTCGTACTCCTCTCCATGTGGGCATCCACTACCGCGTCTTGCTCGGCTCCGCGTCGTCCCCTTCCTAGGCCTCGCCATCGTCCACCGCCATGGTGCTCTCGGCGCGGCGTGGTCAATGACCGACTTCCATCGGAAGAGTACTGTACGTGGAGAGGCTGATAGCTGGGTCCACGGCAACCGCAAGGAAGTGCCTCCTTATTACGCGGAAAATAATTATTCCTCCACCTGACAGCGGGGACCCACCGGACAGGCCACCAGTATTTTGCGAAAAAAAATGTTTCCCCCTGACTGCTAGGACCCACCGGATGGGCCACCGTATTTCGCGAAAAAAACGTTCCCCCCACTGTCAGCTCGGACCCACCGGAAGTGCCTCCTTATTACGCACAAAAAATGAATACTCCCCCGGCTAGATGGGACCCACCTTGGTGGGAGGCTGGCTTGTGGGCCTACTAAGTTGACGGGGATGAAGGACTTTGTCAACTTAGTCAATATGAACGGTTCTAGCTCCAGTGACCGTACGATGTCCATCCAATGGCCGTAGTGCTTCTTCAACCTCTAGTCTTCTTGCTCTAGCCGCCCAAAGCAGCGCCGGTCGTGTCGCCTGCCTCCCGTGGCCGGCTGTGTTGCCGCGGAGGCCTCATCGCCCCCCTACTATTCCCACTGCTGGCCAGGCCCTGCGGCGACGGCAGCCTCACATCGCAGCCGAACCAGTGAACCCTCGTACTCCTCTCCGCGCGGGCTTCCACTGCCGCGTTTTCCCCGGCTCCGCGTTGTCTCCTTCCTAGGCCTCGCCGTCGTCCATCGCCGTGGTGCTCTCCGCGCGGCGTGGTCAACATGGTCAAGGAACGACTTCCATCGGAAGAGTACTGTACATGGAGAGGCTGATAGCTGGGTCCACGGCCACAGCCCAGTTTTTTTGTGATTTGCCAAGTAAGTCGCTTTGTCAGGCCTGTTGGGCTGCAAATCTTTCAAGACGAGGAGGGCTTTCATTCGGCTGGCCGAGAAAATGGCCCATCAGTAATGAGAAATGGGATGTACATTTTTAAAACACATCAAACCGATAATTAGTTTCAGATATATTTTTTTCATTTCAAAATTTTAAATTACATTAATTTTTATGAGTGGAGAATTTGTTGGATTTTATATTGATATACATTTATATTTAAAATCAGTTTGAATGTGAGTCGAAATTTCGGGATTAAAAACAGTTTGGACCGCACCAAAATATGCAAAATTTCATATAATTTTTTAACCGTGGCCACAATATGGGCTGTAATGCTAATGAAAAGAATATGGGCTCCAAAAAAACCTTAAGAATTAGCAAATGGGCTGTAAATTATTAGAAATAATGACAGATGGGTTGTATGCTATTTTCCACATATTTGAGGCTTTCCTAAAAAAAGGTTGACGCACTAGCAGTGACTGTTGGATGTCCATCCAACGACCGTCGTGCTTCTTCAATCTCTGCTCTTCCTGCTCCAGCCGCTCAAACAAGCGCCAGCGGGACTGCCTGCTCCCTCCTCCCCGCGGCCGGCTGTGCTGCCACGCAGGCCTCACCGCCCCATCGTACTCCCATCGCTAGCCTAGCCATCCCTCTACTCACCACACCTGCTGTTATTCTCCGGCGACGGCAGACGAACCAGTAAACCCTCGTACAGTCGTACTCCCCTCCGTGTGGGAAACAACTGCCAAGTCTTCCCTGCCTCCGTGTCGTCCCCTTCCTAGGCCTCGCCGCCGTCCACCGCCGTGGTGCTCTCGGCGCGGCATGGTCAATGTGGTCAACGACCGACTTCCATCGGAAGAGTACTGTGCATGGAGACGTTGACAGCTGGGTCCATGGCCGCAGCAAGGAAGTGCCTCCTGATTATGCGCAAAATAATTATTCCTCCACCTGACAGCAGGGACCCACCGGACAGGCCACCGTATTTCGCGAAAAAATGTTTCCCCCCTAACTGCTCGGACCCACCAGCTACACCTTCGCATGCAAGGAAGTGCGTTCGGGCAAAAAAAAACAAAATGATTCGCCCCCCTGACTGCTGGGACCCACCAGCTACATCTTCACACGCAAGGAAGTGCCTGACAGTCGGGACCCACCTGGTCGAAGCGTACGTAGCGTTGTCATTCTGGTCGCGAACATGTACGTACATATATACTGGTGGATGTAGATGCGCGCACGTGTCGTAGTAGAGGCGCGCACGTAGCATGTACATGTATTTACAACAGCCAGGGTGCAATAAAGAAAATACGTCCATGTATGTGTACATACGGTCGGGGTCTCGAACACCTACTCGCGCATACGTACGGCCAGGGCTCGTGTACATGGCTGGGTCAGAATGGAGAAACAGCATCGTCGTTGTGTTCATGGGGAGGCAACGGAATGCGTCGTGTTCATGGGGAGGCAACGGAATGCGTCGTGTTCATTGAGAGGCAATGGAACGAGTGGGAGCCAACCGGCTGGGTCAGAACGGAATGCGTGGTCGTGTTCATCGGGAGGGCTTGGACGGAATAGGCGATGGAAACGAGGCCTGGCGTACCGCAGTATGGAGGAAACGGGTCCTGTTGATCGGGAGGGGTGGCGTACCGCAAATGGAGGAAACGGACCTCCTACGGTCGAAACGGGGGTCCTTTTGATCAGGAGGGGTGTGGCGTACCGCAAAACGGAGGAAACGGACCTCCTATGGTCGAAACGGGGGTCCTGTTGATCAGGAGGGGTGTGGCGTACCGCAAAACGGACGAAACAGACTTGTGTTGGAGCGCTACGGTCGAAACGGGGGTCCTGTTCACCGGAAGGGGTGTGGCGTACTGCAAAACGGGACTCCACGGGATACTATTCATCTCCACCATCGACCTCCTCCAGCCTCCACGGCCTCCTGGTCATCCAGCCTCCACCGCACGCTACTCCATCGGCTACTGTTCAACCACCCCTCCACGGGCACCCCTCCACCATCTACTGTTCATCCAGCCCTTCACACCACGGGGTCCTGTTCAACCACCCCTCCATGGGCACCCCTCCACCGTCTACTATTCATCTAGCCCTCCACACCACGGGGTCCTGTTCATCCAGAGGCAACGCCACCGCTCACTGTTCATCCAACCCCCCCCCCCCCCAACGCTCACTGTTCATCCAATCGATCGGCTTCAGCTAGCAGCAGTAGCGAAGGAATCGCTCGATCGGGTTCAGTTAATAGCCATCGATCGATCGCTCGGGTTCAGTAACGCGTAGCCTGTAGTGCAATCGCTCGGGTTCAGTTAGAGCCCAACGCCGCGCTCAAGTTCAGTTAGAGCCAACGCCTCGCACACACGCGCGTACGTGTACGAGAGAAATGTGCATCGCTCGGCCCCCGACCTCCCACCGTAACCGGGAACTCCCCGAAATTATCCTCGCCCTCACTTCTACCACGGTTTTTTCCGTCATGGACGGCCCAAAGAATGTCATGCAGCTGCGTCTCCGGCCCGCCCAGGATGAAAAGCCCATTTTCTGTCATGATTTTTTGTCATAGAAGTGAGCCCACCACATCTATGATGATAGCGGGTTTTGTCACAATTATCGTCATAGAAGTGTCATATGTATGACAGAAAAAAATTTCGTTCAGCCCAAAATGTCACGGATGTGTCTTTTTTTTGTAGTGTTGCACACTTTGTTAGCACCTTTTGGATCGACAAAACCTTCTGGTTGCATCATATACAACTCTTCTTCTAGAAATCCATTCAGGAATGCAGTTTTGACATCAACTTGCCAAATTTCATAATCATAAAATGCGGCAATTGCTAACATGATTCGGACAGACTTAAGCATCGCTACGGGTGAGAAAGTCTCATCGTAGTCAACTCCTTGAACTTGTGGAAAACCTTTCGCAACAAGTCGAGCTTTGTAGACAGTAACATTACCATTAGCATCAGTCTTCTTCTTGAAGATCCATTTATTCTCGATGGCTTGCCGATCATCGGGCATGTCAACCAAAGTCCACACTTTGTTCTCATACATGGATCCCATCTCAGATTTCATGGCCTCAAGCCATTTTGCGGAATCTGGGCTCATCATCGCTTCCTCATAGTTCGTAGGTTCGCCATGGTCAAGTAACATGACCTCCAGAATAGGATTACCATACCACTCTGGTGCGGATCGTACTCTGGTTGACCTACGAGGTTCGGTAGTAACTTGATCCGAAGTTTCATGATCAATATTATTAGCTTCCTCACTAATTGGTGTAGGCGTCACAGGAACTGGTTTCTGTGATGAACTACTTTCCAATAAGGGAGCAGGTACAGTTACCTCATCAAGTTCTACTTTCCTTCCACTCACTTCTTTCGAGAGAAACTCCTTCTCTAGAAAGGATCCCTTTTTAGCAACGAATGTCTTGCCTTCGGATCTATGATAGAAGGTGTACCCAACAGTTTCCTTTGGGTATCCTATGAAGACACATTTCTCTGATTTGGGTTCGAGCTTATCAGGTTGAAGTTTTTTCACATAAGCATCGCAGCCCCAAACTTTAAGAAACGACAACTTTGGTTTCTTGCCAAACCATAGTTCATAAGGCGTCGTCTCAACGGATTTTGATGGTTCCCTATTTAACGTGAATGCAGCCGTCTCTAAAGCATAACCCCAAAATGATAGTGGTAAATCAGTAAGAGACATCATAGATTGCACCATATCTAGTAAAGTACGATTACGATGTTCGAACACACCATTACGTTGTGGTGTTCCGAGTGGCGTGAGTTGCCAAACTATTCCGCATTGTTTCAAATGTAGACCAAACGCGTAACCCAAATATTCTCCTCCACGATCAGATCGTAGAAACTTTATTTTCTTGTTACGATGATTTTCCACTTCACTCTAAAATTCTTTGAACTTTTCAAATGTTTCAGACTTATGTTTCATTAAGTAGATATACCCATATCTGCTCAAATCATCTGTGAAGGTGAGAAAATAACGATATCCGTCGTGAGCCTCAATATTCATCGGACCACATACATCAGTATGTATGATTCCAACAAATCTGTTGCTCGCTCCATAGTTCCGGAGAATGGCGTTTTAGTTATCTTGCCCATGAGGCATGGTTCGCAAGTACCAAGTGATTCATAATCAAGTGATTCCAAAAGTCCATCAGTATGGAGTTTTTTCATGTGCTTTACACCAATATGACCCAAACGGCAGTGCCACAAATAAGTTGCACTATCATTATCAACTTTGCATCTTTTGGCTTCAACATTATGATTATGTGTATCACTACTATCGAGATTCAATAAAAATAGACCACTCTTCAAGGGTGCATGACCATAAAAGATATTACTCATATAAATAGAACCATTATTATTCTCAGATTTAAATGAATAACCATCTCGCATCAAACAAGATCCAAATATAATGTTCATGCTCAACACTGGCACCAAATAACAATTATTCAGGTCTAAAACTAATCCCGAAGGTCGATGTAGAGGTAGCGTGCCGACGGCGATCACATCGACTTTGGAACCATTTCCCATGCGCATCATCACCTCGCCCTTAGCCAGTCTTTGCTTAATCCGTAGTCCCTGTTTCG
The DNA here is from genome assembly GCF_018294505.1 of Triticum aestivum. Classification (NCBI taxonomy): domain Eukaryota; kingdom Viridiplantae; phylum Streptophyta; class Magnoliopsida; order Poales; family Poaceae; genus Triticum; species Triticum aestivum. Next base: position 533,701,262 of record NC_057804.1, on the reverse strand, counting down.
AGTTGCAAATATTAGCAACAGAACCAATAATAAATACCCAGGTGCTACTGCGAGCTCTGGTAAGGTACACATCAATAACATGTATATCACATATACCTTTGTTCACCTTGCCATCCTTCTTATCCGCCAAATACTTGGGGCAGTTTCGCTTCCAGTGACCAGTCTGCTTGCCGTAGAAGCAGTCAGTCTCAGGCTTAGGTCCAGACTTGGGTTTCTTCTCTTCAGCAACAACTTGTTTTCCATTCTTCTTGAAGTTCTCCTTCTTCTTCCCTTTACCCTTTTTCTTGAAACTTGTGGTCTTGTTGACCATCAACACTTGATGCTCCTTCTTGATTTCTACCTCCGTAGCCTTTAGCATTGCGAAGAGCTCGGGAATTGTCTTGTTCATCCCTTGCATATTATAGTTCATCATGAAGCTGTTGTAGCTTGGTCGCAGTGATTGAAGAATTCTGTCAATGACACTATCATCAGGAAGATTAACTCCCAGTTGAATCAAGTGATTGCAATACCCATACATTTTGAGTATATGTTCACTGACAGAACTATTCTCCTCCATCTTGCAGCTGTAGAACTTGTTGGAGACTTCATATCTCTCAATCCGGGCATTTGCTTGAAATATTAACTTCAACTCCTGGAACATCTCATATGCTCCATGACGTTCAAAACATCATTGAAGTCCCGGTTCTAAGCCGTAAAGCATGGCACACTGAACTATCGAGTAGTGATCAGCTTTGCTCTGCCAGACGTTCTTAACATCATCAGTTGCATCTGCAGCAAGCCTTGCACCTAGCGGTGCTTCCAGGATGTAATTCTTCTGTGCAGCAATGAGGATAATCCTCAAGTTATGGACCCAGTCCGTGTAATTGCTACCATCATCTTTCAACTTTGCTTTCTCAAGGAACGCATTGAAATTCAACGGAACAACAACACAGGCCATCTATCTACAACAACATAGACAAGCAAAATACTATCAGGTACTAAGTTCATGATAAATTCAAGTTGAATTAATCATATTACTTAAGAACTCCCACTTAGATAGACATCTCTCTAATCATCTAAGTGATCACGTGATCCAAATCAGCTAAACCATAACCGATCATCACGTGAAATGGAGTAGTTTTCAGTGGTGAACATCACTATGTTGATCATATCTACTATATGATTCACGCTCGACCTTTCAGTCTCAGTGTTCTGAGGCCATATATGCATATGCTAGGCTCGTCAAGTTTAACCCGAGTATTATGCGTGTGCAAAACTGGCGATCATCACGTGGTGTCTCGGCACGACGAACTTTGACAATGGTGCATACTCAGGGAGAACACTTTTACCTTGAAATTTAGTGAGATATCATCTTATAATGCTACCATCAATCAAAGAATAAGATGCATAAAGGATAAACATCACATGCAATCAATATAAGTGATATGATATGGCCATCATCATCTTGTGCTTGTGATCTCCATCTCCGAAGCACCGTCATGATCACCATCGTCACCGCCGTGACACCTTGATCTCCATCGTAGCATCATTGTCGTCTCGCCAACTATTGCTTCTACGACTATCGCTACCGCTTAGTGATAAAGTAAAGCAATTACAGTGCGATTGCATTGCATACAATAAAGCGACAACCATATGGCTCCTGCCAGTTGCCAATAACTTTGTTACAAAACATGATCATATCATACAATAAAATTTAGCATCATGTCTTGACCATATCACATCACAGCATGCCCTGCAAAAACAAGTTAGATGTCCTCTACTTTGTTGTTGCAAGTTTTACGTGGCTGTTATGGGCTGAGCAAGAACCGTTCTTACCTACGCATCAAAACCACAACGATATTTCGTCAAGTTAGTGTTGTTTTAACCTTCTCAAGGACCGGGCGTAGCCACACTCGGTTCAACTAAAGTTGGAGAAACTAACACCCGCCAGCCACCTATGTGCAAATCACGTCGGTAGAACCAGTCTCGCGTAAGCGTACACGTAATGTCGTTCCGGGCCGCTTCATCAAAAAATACCGCCAAACCAAAGTATGACATGCTGGTAAGCAGTATGACTTGTATCACCCACAACTCACTTGTGTTCTACTCGTGCATATAACATCTACGCATAAAACCTGGCTCAGATGCCACTATTGGGGAACATGGTAATTTCAAAAAAAATCCTATGCACATGCAAGATCACGGTGATGCATAGCAACGAGAGGGGAGAGTGTTGTCCACGTACCCTCGTAGACCGAAAGCGGAAGCATTAGCACAACGCGGTTGATGTAGTCATACGTCTTCACGATCCGACCGATCAAGTACCGAACGTATGACACCTCCGAGTTCAGCACACGTTCAACTCAATGACGTCCCATGAACTCCAATCCAGTAGAGCTTTGCGGGAGAGTACCGTTAGCACGACGGCGTGATGACGGTGTTGGTGATGCTACCGACGCAGGGCTTCGCCTGAGCACCGCTACGATATTACCAAGGTGGAATATGGTGGAGGGGGCACCGCACACGGCTAAGAAACCAATGATCAATTGTTGTATCTAGAGGTGCCCCCCTACCCCCATATGTAAAGGAGCATGGGGGAGGCGGACGGCCAGGAGGAGGGCGCGCCAAGGGGGGAGTCCTACTCCTTTCCTTGTTGGAGTAGGAGAGGGGAAGGAAGGGAGAGAGGAGGAGAAGGAAAGAAAGGGGGCCCCCCCCCCTTGTCCAATTCGGACTAGAGGGGAGGGGGCGCGGCCTGCCCTGGCCGCCCCTCCTCTTCTCCACTAGGGCCCATGAGGCCTAATAAACCCCCCGGGGGGGTCCGGTAACCCCCCGGTACTCCGGTATATGTCTGAAACCTTCCGAAACTATTCCGGTGTCCGAACATAGTCATCCAATATATCGATCTTTATGTCTCAACCATTTCGAGTCTCCTCGTCATGTCCGTGATCACATCCAGGACTCTGAATTACCTTCGGTACATCAAAACACAAAAAACTCATAATACTGATCATCACCAAACTTTAAGCGTGCGAACCCTACGGGTTCGAGAACTATGTAGACATGACTGAGACACGTTTCCGGTTAATAACCAATAGCGGAACCTGGATGCTCATATTGGTTCCCACATATTCTACGAAGATCTTTATCGGTCAAACCGCATAACTACATACGTTGTTCCCTTTGTCATCGGTATGTTACTTGCCCGAGATTCTATCCTCGGTATCTCAATACCTAGTTCAGTCTCGTTACCGGCAAGTCTCTTTACTCGGTATGTAATGCATCATCTCGCAACTAACTCATTAGTCACATTGCTTGCAAGGCTTATAGTGATGTGCATTACTGAGAGGGCCCAGAGATACCTCTCCGACAATCGGAGTGACAAATCCTAATCTCGAAATACGTCAACTCAACAAGTACCTTCGGAGACACCTGTAGAGCACCTTTATAATCACCCAGTTACGTTGTGACTTTTGGTAGCACACAAAGTGTTCCTCCGGTAAGCGGGAGTTACATAATCTCATAGTCATAGGAACATGTATAAGTCATGAAGAAAGCAATAGCAATATACTAAACGATCAAGTGCTAAGCTAGCGAAATGGGTCAAGTCAATCACATCATTCTTCTAGTGATGTGATCCCACTGATCAAATGATAACTCATATCTATGGTTAGGAAACTCAACCATATTTGATCAATGAGCTAGTCAAGTAGAGGCATACTAGTGACACTATGTGTGTCTATGTATTCACACATGTATTATGTTTCCAGTTAATACAATTCTAGCATGAATAATAAACATTTATCATGATATGAGGAAATAAATAATAACTTTATTATTGCCTCTAGGGCATATTTCCTTCATACCATTCCAGTACACATCTGTAAGCACACCAAACAAAGAGGCAATCTAGGCAAACACTTTTCATGTGCACCATTTAGGAGGAATTCCTTCAATTAGTACCCAAGCCTCAGTGAGTTCCCAAAAAGATTCACACGCACCTTTCCATTCAGTTAGTGTAACAGACACACCCCGGGGTAGGCAAAAAGCAGGCAATTCTATAAGATCTTCAACTTTCTTCCATGGAGGAAATCTCACCAGGAATTTCTTGCTAGACAAGCCTCTAATTTGCCAAGGCCACTGTCTAGTCTTACAGAAAGTAGCAGTCAAAAGACCCAACGGCATCTCTTTGTCCACTTCACCTTTAAGAATATTCACTACAACACGGTTTTCGAAATTCAACCAGTTGGATTCATTAGCCACAGGAACATCTACATGGTAGAAACCAAGCCCATTTGCTCCACTGCCAAAAAAGGCAGCAGTTGGTTGAACCCTAGTCCAGGCAGCACAGTTGTTCACATTGTGATTCTACTGACAGATAAAACATGATTTTGGCTTGATACAATTTCCAACATAGTGCCCTGGACCTCCATAGTTAAAGCAGATCATGTCCTTATATCTAGGATCTAGTACTTGTTCCATCTCCACCTCCACAGACTGAGAAGATTGTACCTGGGATGAGGCAGCAGTAGAGGATGTGGATTTAGTAGGCTTTGGTGCAGGCGCCAGATCCTTAGAGGTCGGGGCAGATGGTTGCCTCCTTCATGTGAGTTGGCTCTCTGTGTGGTAGCCTTCAAAGGACCACCCGCGCCAGATCTCGCACCAGCATTCCGACTGTCAGACATTGCCAAGCCTCACTTCATAACTGCTGCAAAAGAGAGGGATCCAGGGCCCAAACCCTCCCTTGAAACCTTGATGGTTCTTGGGATTGGATTAAAGGTGCGAAAGGAGGCAGGGTGGCAATCAGCGCCCTTGAACGAGCGAGATGCGATCAAATCCTTTTAAATCCAACAAGTGAACCCAGAGGAAGGAGGGGCAGTTCGAGGGGTGGTGGTGGCGGAAGCAGGCGGCGGCGGGGAGGGGAAGGAATGAGCTAGAGCTGGCCAAAATGCTCTTCTATAGTTTCTAGGTCACCCTTCCCACGCGAATGCGTAAACTGAGAATGTGTTTTCCTACCAGGGTCATGTATACTGAAACTGGGCCCATCACGACCTAGTTGGGCAGAGAGGAAAGCTTTTGACTTATCGGCATCCCATTTTTCATCAGTCTATCGCCAAAATTCGAATTAATCTCAAGCTTAGATGCCGCAAAAACGGCAATAGAGTCAGCGGAATCAATCAACAAGTTAGGGGAAACCCTAGATTTATCAGAATCAACCAAATGAACAACTGAACCCTCAATCTAATTTTTTGTTTCAATCCTCCGTGAATGCAAATCCAACAAACGGGAACGTAATGAAGAGGACAGGCGATCGAATGTGTACGTCCCTCACCAGGCCAGGGAGGGGGATCGATGGCGCGATGCTGATGCGGGATGGGCAGGGGCATCGGTTCCTTCACTGGCGGCGGCGGGGCAGCTGCACCCCCGGCGGAAGGAATTCCGACGGAATGCTGGCAATCCCCTCCACCGACGGTGGCCTGATGTTGAGTTGCAACGGATTCGCCGTCTTGAAGTACGCCCACTTCACCGCCTGGACTGGATCCTGCAATTCGGCCTCCTGAATTGCCCAGAAGATGAGCTCCACATCCATGCAGCCGTCGTCGCCGATGAAGCGCGCGCGCTCGTCGAAGTTCATGTAGTGGATGATGTCGAGGTGGATATCTCCCCACTCCTCCTGGTTGGGGGAAGCGCTCTAGCATAACCCGACGCATTTCCCGTCGATCCTCCGGCGAGTTGGGGTTGATCTGGAGCGGCAGAGCTGTCCCTGGAAGTGGGAGCGCCTGTGGCTTCACCACTCGAGTCATCGGCGCAAGTCGACGGATCCGCAACCCGCGGCGACTGTCGGTGTCAAAACTGGCGGATCTCGAGTAGGGGGTCCTGAACTGTGCGTCTAAGGCTAATGGTAACAGGAGGCGGGGGACACAATGTTTACCCAGGTTCGGGCCCTCTCTATGGAGGTAATACCCTACTTCCTGCTTGATTGATCTTGATGAATATGAGTATTACAAGAGTTGATCTACCACGAGATCGTAATGGCTAAACCCTAGAAGTCTAGCCTATGACATTATGATTGTTGTCCTACGGACTAACCCCTCCGGTTTATATAGACACCGGAGGGGGCTAGGGTTACACAAAGTCGATTATAGAGAAAGGAATCTACATATCCAAATCACCAAGCTTGCCATCCACGCAAAGGAGAGTCCCATCCGGACACGGGAAGAAGTCTTCTATCATGTATCTTCATAGCCCAACAGTCCGTCCCAAGTATATAGTCTGGCTGTCCAAGGACCCCTTAGTCCAGGACTCCATCAGTAGCTCCTGAACCAGGCTTCAATGACGATGAGTCCGGCGCGCAGATTGTCTTCGGCATTGCAAGGCGGCTTCCTTCTCCGAATACTTCAAAGTAGATTTCAAACACAAAAATCTTGTCCGGCTCTGCAAAACAAGTTCCACACACAACCGTAGAGAGTGTAATATTTTCACGACTCCAATCCGCTGACAACTTTTTGCAGCGATCACGCCACTACCCGGTCATTATTCAAACCGTTTTTAGCCGGCCGCTCCATATTTCGAGGTGCAGTTTCACTGGCACGTCTTGTCAAAGTAGATATCATGTCCCCTTATCACGGGATTCTCATCAATACGGGCATGGGTAACCTAACTGTATCATCTGCACGGCCCTTGGGGAATAGGCGAGTTTTAAGGCGAGTGGGGAGGCGCATGATTTTTACTGCCTTTATAAAGGGATAAGGGTTCGTCCTTGTTCACCCACGCCTTCTCCTTCCTCTGCCCATCCATTCTGGAGCTCCAGCACCCAAGCTCTCGCCTTCTCCGCTCAAAAGAGCGCTCTAATCATGTCCGGATTCGGAGCAGGAGGCAAGTGGATGGCCTCCTCCATCAAGGAGAAGGACATCAAGAAGATCCGGGAGGCCGGGTACCTAACCAAGGAAATCATCCATCGACTTCCGGCCAAGGGACAGATCATCCCCACCTCGGAGCACCAGGAGAGGGTAGTGTTCCTCACACACTTCGTCCGCGGGCTGGGATTCCCCCTCCACCCATTCGCCCGTGGACTGATGTATTACTACGGGCTGGATTTCTATGATCTGGACACCAATTCCATCCTCAACATCTCGGCATTTATTGTCGTGCGTGAGGCCTTCCTCCGCATCCCACCTCACTTCGACCTATGGTTGAAGACTTTCAATGTGAAGCCGAAGGGGGTGAGCGGCCAACAAGCAGAGTGCGGATGCGCCATGGTAGGCAAGATGCCCAATGTCACATGGCCCGAGGGCTCCTTTGTGGGGACATTCAAAGGGTGGCAATCGGGGTGGTTCTACATCACCGAGCCGCGCGGCACCAATTGGGCGGTGGCTCTCGCATTCCGATACGGAGTCCCGATGCGGCTCACCTCCTGGCAAGAGAAGGGTCTGACCTGGGGCTCTTTGGACGAGCTGACAGTGTTCTAGACGCACGTCCAGAGCATGATAAACAAGAAAGTCAAGCTCGTCAACGTGATATAGGTTATGCTCGTCCGCCGGATTCTTCCGTGCCAACACCAGACTTACTATCTGTGGGAGTTTGATCCCGCCAAGCACCAGACCCTACTAGAGCTCTTCGGCATGACGCACGAAGATATCTGGAAGGTGCTCTTCAAGGCCAACGAGGTGCCGTCGGCCACGGACGAGGATCGTGGGCACGACCTAACTCATCCTGCTAACCCGGTAAGTTCTTTCATGTTTTCAAGGTGTACCCTTTACTTGCATATTCGAGGAAGGCATCTAAGTCTCCCTATCAATTATTTCAGGACTGGACATAGATAGCAGAGCGGATTAACTGTCCAGCTCCGCTGCCCGAAGACCCAGAAACCCCGCTTCTCACGAAGATGTTGTTCCCGGCGCCTTATGAGGTGTCGGAGAAGAAGGCCAAGAAGAAGGCCAAGGGGACCAGAGGTGGTCTCCGCCGCAAGGGTACTTAGGACGCGACGTCTGAAGACACTGAGGCTCACTCCTCCATCGCCGAAGACGACAAGGAGGAGGAGGAGGAAGAAGAAGAATAAATCCATTCCCCCCTGCAGGAGGGAGAAAGAAGAGGACGGCCTCCACACACCTGGAGGCCGAAGCATCCAAGAAGGGGAAAGCTTCCATTTCGGAGAACTCCGCAGCGACCACCAACAGCAGCTGGGAGTGGGAGCCCAGGGACAAGCCCCTGGCCAAATCGTAAGTGTCTGGACACGTTCATGTATCCGGCCTCTTTATTTTATTATTTTAATGTGCTGATTTATGCATTTGCAGTCCGGCTCGGTCCCATCTCGAGCAATCCTTATCCTCAGAGTATTCGCTGGATCCGGCTGCGATGGACAGCGGGACCCTTCCATTGGCCACCTCTTCCCGGGACCTGGATGGCGCCGAGGTGTCGTCTTGAAGGATCCCTGGCCCGAGGGAGAATCCGAAGGCCATCAGGGAGGCACCGGAGGGTGAAGCCTCGGCGGACGGACACATGGGGGAGCCAGCCCCCATGGACACTGACAGTGGGGGCCATATTCAAATTAGCCCTCGGCCGAATATAGTTCCAGAGACACATGCGGCTCCGGAACTAGGCCAGCTGCCCCTTTCAAAAGAAGGCAGTGCACCTATTCCACCGGTGGCCTCTGTCCATCCAAGGGCACCGGATAGTTTGCTGGAAGCACTGCAAGGCGCTTCCATTGTGGAAGAATACCGTACCCTTATGGGTACAGTGATTGAGAGGATCCAGTCCACGAAAAGCGGACTGACCGAAGCCTGCACTAGCCTTTTAACAGGCTTTGAGGTAAGTAATACAATTATATAAAAAGAATTCCACAGTATAGACAGTAGCCCCTGATGCTCTGTCCAGTGTTCGGAAAGAAAAGCCGAACAGAGGATCCAATAATTTTCCCATGAGTCTAATCTAAAATGTCTATGTGAACAAATAGGCGTCGCTGCTAGCTGCATCCGCTCGAACTGCGGAAGTTTCTGGACTGAAGCAGAATCTGGAGCGGGCCGAGGAAGAGCTCGGCCTCGTGAAGAAGCAGCTGGAGGACAGTCAAGGTATGCAGTAACCTGTGTATATATTTAGGAAGGATGAATGGTTCGTGCTGGCTGAAGTGTCATGAACTTTATTAGGGGCCACAACCGAAGTAGCGGCCCTCAAGAAGGCGTTGGCCAAGGCCGAGGACAAAGCGGCCAAGGAACGAGCCGCGCACGAGAAGCAGGAGGCCCGGGTCAGCAAGGTCCAGCAAGAGCTCCAGGACGCCATAAAGAAGTGCGAGTCCTTGGAGCGCGATTTTAAGGAGCAAGATTCCAAACTTGCCAAGGTCGTCCAAAGCGCACAAGATGCCCAGGCTGAAGCCCAGGGTGCCCTCCAGGAAATCCAGGCGGCCAAGAAGATCACGGCTGGTAAGGCTTTCATTATGCAAAGCAGATATGTGAAGGAAAGGTTCCTTTTACTTACCCGGATTTAGAGCTCTCCAGAGGCATTTGTGGATCTTCCGCGCAGCGTGTCAGACACTGCGGAATTCTATCGAGCCGAAGAGGGGAGCTCAACGGAGAATCTGTTTTGGTCGCAATACGTTGAACCAGAACATCCAGTGCCCTTTAGCGATCAGCTGAAATAGCTGGTCGAGCTGCATAGGGCGGCCGAACTAGCCATGAAGGATTTGAAAATCCGGCTATGGCCCGCCGAAGCTATTCCTAGCAGCTACTTCGGACTCGTGAAGAGCTTGTCAGCGCCTGCCCTCGGCTTGAAGCCATTAAGCGGTCGGTCTGTATTTAAGGTGCGCGAATGGCCTTTGCCGGTGCCAAGATGCACTGGGCGAAGATGGACACCATGAAGCTGATGACCGAGGGGCCGCGCGAGGGCAAAGAGCACCACAGACCCCAACTGTACTTTGACAGTGTCCTGGAGGGATCCCGCCTTGTGGCGGAGCAATGTGCTAAGGATATCATATTCCCATGAATACATTCATGTTATCCTGTCCTGTAATATGAAACAAGATCGTTATGTAATATAATGCTTGTTTATTTAAAATTTTACCTCTTGTGCGACCGTTTATGAAATCTGAGAGTTGGCCAGTCGTCGGCTTCTGCCCCCACGTAGATAGTATGGGGGTGTTCGGGATAAACCTAAACACTCTTTACTCTAAATTTTGGTCCTTAAAGGAGGTGTTTAGCGCAAAGAACAAGGCAATCGAACTATACGGCTTTATCACCCTCACTTAGCCATAGGAGTTTGACAATGAAAATTTTGGCGCAGCCCCTGGTGTTCGGAAGTCCGAGCTTGGGGCGCTATACACGCCTAATCGGATAAACACCGACTCGTCGCATAATGCGGAAAAAATCTGTAAGGATTTGAAACCTCTCGAACTGCTGACCAGCTCTCGCCGCATCATGACAGTCAGTTTTCGGCTTTCTCTACTGAGGTGCTCGTCCAGAAGAACCGGGACACAATCGCAATAGTTCTCCCTTTACTACCCTAGCCGATATATCAAAATGTAAGGTAGTAGCACAGGAGCCGGGCAACCCAACTATTGACCAAAGACATGATTCGGAGCTGATGCATATAATGCTATAAGTTCGGGGTGTCGAACTATACTATAAAAGTGTTCAGACTTTCTTGTCATGTTATGGGGTATGATGAAGCCCCTGACGAATTAAGGTGTACCAGAGTGTACGGGTGCAATAGATAAGAATATAAAGAAAAGGAAAAAATTAAGTAATAAGCTGATGCTGCAAATATTGAGCCGCAAATTATTTTCCATTGTAATTTGATTAATATGTCAAGGCGTATTTGTACAAGTAATGCGATAAGCAAATAATGCTATTTGACATGCCATGACCAAGGGCGAGCTGTGTGTGGTTTTTTTAAAACGGGTATAACGATCGTTAGCAAAGACCACCTGGGGGTTCCCTTATACGTCAAAGCTCCTTGCCTTCTTGGTGTATCCATCCCGTGATAGGTCTGATGATCAGGTTATCAGAAAAGCCTCGAGAAGAGAAAAACCTGAAATGAAAAAGAAAAAGTGAAGGTATGCAGATCCAGGGGCGGTTGAGCCGCATTATGGAGCACGGTCTAGTTGTGCCTCCGCCCATGCCCATGGTATTTTAAGTGCATAGTTATGTACGCGCGGCACAAATGTCACTGCTTGATTGGGACTGGGACGGAGGCCGAATTGCTATTCAAGCTCTATATGAGCTGGACTGTCCTGCTGCAGAGTAGTTCGGACTCGCTTGACGGTGTCCGGGAGCTTTACTACCGAATTGAGGTTCTGCCTAAAAAGGCTGCTTTGTACTTTTGCTGCAAGGGCAGCGGTGTGCTCCTCAGTACGGAGGGAGCGTTCCATGTTTTCGTTGACCGTTATGACACCACGTGGTCCGGGCATCTTGAGCTTGAGGTAGGCGTAGTGTGGCACCGCATTGAACTGAGCGAATGCAGTTTGTCCGAGCAGTGCATGATAGCCACTACGGAAGGGGCCGATATCGAAGATGAACTCTTCGCTTTGGAAATTATCCAGGGATCCGAAGACCACTTCCAGTGTGATTGAGCCCGTACAGCAGGCCTCTACACCTGGTATGACACCTTTAAAGGTGGTTTTTGTGGGCTTGATGCTTGAGAGATCGATACCCATTTTGCGCACTGTATCTTGATAGAGCAGGTTCAGGCTACTGCCACCATCCATGAGGACTCGCGTAAGGTGGAACCCATCAATAATTGGGTCGAGGACCAGTGAGGCTGAACCGCCATGACGGATACTGGTCGGATGGTCCCTGCGATGGAAGGTGATCGGATAGGATGACCATGGGTTGAACTTTGGGGCGACTGGCTCCATCGCGTAGACATCCCTGAGTGCACGCTTGTGCTCCCTCTTGGGGATATGGGTGGCGTATATCATGTTCACCGTTTTGACTTGGGGGGGAATTTCTTCTGTCCCCCTGTGTTTGGTGGTCGGGGTTCCTCGTCATCGTCATCGCTTTGCGACCCTTTCTCCTTATTCTCGGCATTTAACTTGCCGGCCTGTTTGAAGACCCAACATTCCCTGTTGGTATGATTGGCTGGTTTGTCAGGAGTGCCGTGGATTTGGCATGGTCGATCTAGTATGCGGTCCAAACTGGACGGGCCTGGATTATTTCTCTTAAATGGCTTCTTCCGCTGACCGGACTTGGAGCCATTGAATCCGGTGTTGACCGCTGTGTCTTCGGTGTTGTCACTGTTGTTTCGACGCTTATGTTTATTGCGTTGGGGCTTGCCGTTGCTGTTTCTGGCTTCAGAAGTGCCAGGTTCGCTTGTATTGTTGTTGCTACGGGCTAGCCAGCTGTCTTTACCCGCACAGAAGTGGGTCATGAGTGCCGTAAGGGCTGACATGGACTTCGGTTTCTCCTAGCCGATGTGTCTGGCCAGCCATTCGTCGCGGATGCTGTGCTTAAAGGCCGCTAGGGCTTCAGCGTCCAGACAGTCGACGATCTGGTTCTTTTTAGTTAAGAATCTAGTCCAGAATTTCCTGGCTGACTCTCCAGGCTGTTGGATTATGTGACTTAAGTCATCAGCATCCGGAGGTCGGACATATGTGCCTTGGAAGTTGTCGAGGAAGGCGTCCTTCAAGTCCTCCCAGCTGCCAATGGAGTTTTTGGGCAGACTGTTCAACCAGTACCTAGCTGGTCCCTTGAGTTTGAGCGAGAGGTATTTGATGACGTGAAGATCATCACTGCGGGCCATATGAATATGGAGAAGAAAGTCCTTAATCCATACCGCGGTGTATGTTGTGCCATCATATGATTCGATGTTCATGGGTTTAAACCCTTCTAGGAAATCGTGTCCCATTACTTCATCAGTGAAGCAAAGGGGGTGTGCGGCGCCTCTATATCGGGCAAGTCATGACGTAGCTCGGATGGAGTTTGTCTGCGATTTTCGGCCCGGATGTGGTTATGTTTGTCATGTTCAGCCGGATGGCCATCATCGCGCATCGGGGCACGCCCCCGTGATCCATAGATTGATCTTGTCTGACCTGCTCTGTTTTCCAAGTCATTCCACAGGTCATGTGTATATCCCCGAGCTATTGTATTTCTGTTTGTTCGGTGAGGTAATGCGGGCTGGTGTTCGGCTCGAGGTGCCGCTTTGTCCTGGCCACGTGGTGGTCGATCAACCGCATTGTACCTTGGTAGGATGGGCTCCAGCGCCTCGTCATTGATTTGTGGTAACAGTTTGCGCTTCAGGTAGCTTTTGGTTGGGCGCTCGAGGACATATTCCTCGGCTGCCAGGACATCAATCCATCTTTCATTGAGGAGATCTTGATCAGCTTGAAGCTGTTGCCGCTTCTTTTTCAGGCTTCATGCAGTGGCAATTAGCTGACGCTTAAAGCGTTCCTGTTCGGCGGGTTCCTCAGGCACGATGAAATCTTCGTCACCGAGGCTCACCTCGTCCTCAGAGAGCGGAAGGTGGTTGATATCCTCCGAGTCATTGTTCATGGCCTGTTCGCCAGGGCTGACTCGCCCATCCTCCCGTTCCTCCTGCTCGGAGGTTGGCTCAACATGGTCTTCATTGTCTTCGGCGTCGTCCGGAGTGTTATTTTCTCCTGTGACGACATTGCTATTTTTACTATGGCATGGCTTAGAGCGGCACCGCTGACGGCGCTTTGGGTGTATCTCAGGAGGTTTATCCTCGACTGGATTTTCATCATCGCCGTTGTTTTCTTTGGGTGTATCCACCATGTATATGTCGTACGAGGAGGTGGCTGTCCAACGCCCTGTAGGCGGTGGTTCCTTCTCTTCTCTGGCATCGTCATCCATACCGTCGATGTCTTCAGAGTCGTAATCAAGCATGTCGGTTAAGTCGTCGACAGTGACTATAAAGTGGGTGGTGGGTGGGAAACCAAGTTCTTCGTCGTCCGCTTCCCATTCGAGTCGGACATGGTTCGGCCGAGAGTTCCCCGACAAGGAGAGGGATTTTAATGAGTTTAACACGTCTCCAAAAGGCGAGTGATGGAAGATGTCGGATTTCGGGTTCTGGCAGACCCTTGAGGTTCGAACACTGGGGTGCGCGCGGAGATTACGCCCTCTGTCTACCTGCTCCTCACCGAATCGCTAGGACCTAAACTACGAAAAGATCAACACAAGAGACACAGGGTTTATACTAGTTCGGGCCACCATTGTGGTGTAATACCCTACTCCAGTGTGTGGTGTGGTGGATTGCCTCTTGGGCTGATGATGAACAATACAAGGAAGAACAGCCTTGCAAGGGTCTATTCTTGGCTGGTGCGATGAACTGCTAGGAGAACCTCAGTCGCCCTATCTCTCTCTTTCTATCCTAGATGTATACCAGATACCAGATGATGATCTCTTCTACCCTGGGGGTGGCTAGTCCTATTTTATAGGCAAAGGCCCTGGGCGTCTTCCCAAATATTGAGCGGGAAGGGCGCCAACAATTGGCCATTTTGAAGGGGAATAGCGGGTACACTTATCCTGACTAAAGTTAGTCCTCGCCTATCAAAGGCTCTGGTGGTGATGCCGACTTGGGCTCCACGGTGACCTCCATCCTGCCGTTGGGCTGGTCTTGGTCTTGTTGCACCGAAATGGATGCCTTTGCTTGATGCTCTCGCCTACGCTTGCTCCCTTTGCACCAAAGAGGAAAGGAGGACACTGCGCGGGTTGGCGCCCTTGGTCGTCATGGCTTGCGTCATGGGCACCTCGCGAGGTATCCAGCCTTGAACTCTCCGCCTCCTCGTGAACCATCCTGATGAGGCCGTGCCTGAGGAAGCTCCCTGTCGTCCGCCCCGCGAGGCTCGGCCCCTCGCGAGGGTCTTGAGCTTGTGTTGATGAAGATGGGATGTGCTGGGCCCCCCTTTGAGCCACGCCGCAGGCCGCAGGCAGGCAAGTCTGGGGACCCCCGTTCCCAGAATGCCGACAGTAGCCCCCGGGCCCACAGCGTGCCCAGACTTGGCCGAGCAGAGAGGCGAAAGGGCAAGTGCGAAGCATCGCGGGCCCTAACAGCCCGCGGTCTTGGGCGCCGCATGGCGGTCGATTGGATGTGCGCGCCTCTGCAACCGTGCGAGTTGATAAAGGAGCGGCATCTGCCCCTTGCCTTCTTTGCTTTCTCCAGTTGCTGCTCAGATCCCCTTTCTTGCGCATCTCCTCCCCACCTCCAAAATCTTCAGATCTACTCCGTCCGCGCGCCCTAGCTAGACATGGCGCCTCGCCAAGCCCCGGCCGGAGCTTGGTACTCGTCTGCCTTGGACCCGCCGAACGTGTCGGAGGCGAGCCTTGCCCGGGTGCGCCAGATAGCGGCGACGCAGGGCATCGACGGGGCGAAGGTGTTCAAGGCCGGCTCTGCCCTTCCTGAAGGCCAAGGGAGCACCTTCTATCCGCTCTTCGTGAGCGCCATTGTCGCCGGTCTGGTGCCTCCCTTTTTTCTGAGTTCTTCTTCTCTGTCCTCCGCCACTATAACCTTCAAGCTCTGCACCTCCATCCCAACTCCGTCCTTCTTCTGGCAATCTTCGCCTATTATTGTGAGGCTCACGTAGGGGTGAAGCCCTCAGTGGCCTTGCTGCGCCACTACTTCTCCCTCCGGACCTCTCGTGGTTCCGTCTCTGCGTGTGCGAGCTTCATCGCGTACGGCAGCTCCATCGCCATTTCGAATCCTGGGAAAAGGATCGAGGGCTTCAGGAGCAAGTGGGTCTTGGTGGATGCTGGGCGCATCCACCCTCGGCTGATCCTGCCCTCGGGGCACCCCGTGAGCTCCGACGACTGGTCCTGAGTGGAGCTTGTGGATCCTCGTGCGATGCCGGTGTTGGAGAAGATGGACGCGGATCTGAGGCCGGCCAGCATAGCGGCGGCGAGGCTGACTGGTGCATCGCTGCTGAGGGTGTTCTTGGAGCACCAGCTGGCTCCGCTCCGCCAATACTCGCTTCCGATGTGGAGGCCTCACCCGAGCCCCGCAGTCTTGGCCGATGAGGATCTGGCTGCGGTTCTCCAGTCTTTGGTTGGGGGCGACGTGGCAAGGTTGGAGGGCGCTCCTATGCCCCTGTTCCTCCGCGAGGACTGGGAGCAAGTGGTGGGGCCCATGCCCGCCTTCAATGGGGACGGGCCCGTGCCCGCGGAGGCTCCCGAGGACCCAGTGGACATGTCCTCCGGCGACTCCAGCGAAGAGAAGGAAGGAGGGGAGCGGGAAGAGGAGGCTGACTCCGAGGCACAGTCAAGGGCTCCCCCCCCCCTCCGGCAGGTCCCGCGCCCTCCGCCTCTCTCTGAGTGATGACAACGAGGATGATGACGAGCAGGGCGGCGGGAGCCTGCCCCCGATCCCGAAGAAGGACACGGACCGGGCTGATCCCCCGCGGGTCTGCCCCAGCCCCGAAGCCATCCGCAGGCGCGTCTCCTGCTCCCGGGCTCCTTGAGGCTGACCCTTGCAGCCGGCTCTCGGGCTTCAAGTACGGCCGGAGGCTGCTCGAGCCCGCAAGCGATGACCTGTAAGTGCTTGATTCCTGTCTTGTTTACTGTTTTGTTGCTGAGGCTTGACGCTCGTATCTCCCGGCTAGGCTGGCGCCCTCTGCAAAGAAGCCGAAGGGGGCTCCTGAGGTTCCATCCGTGGCAGCGCCTCTGCCTGCGAAAGAAGATGAGCGTGACGCATGGGCCTCTCCTGCCCGGGCGCCCTCGCGAGGCCTGGCTGGGCCGGTTGGGGTGAGCTCAGCCCCCATGGCCCAAGCGACTCCCGAGGTGCCCCTGCCTGATGCCGCCACCACAGCCGTTGGTGCACAGCAGGCTCCGCCTCAGGATACTATGGTCATGCTGCCGTCTTCTCCTCCTACTCCTCCGACTGCTGCTTCTCCGACCACTGTTCTGGATCGTGCTGTTGCCGAACTGGACCGTCTACGGCAGGATCTTCTGAGAGCCGACCCTCGTTTAGTGGCCGGGCACTTGGAGCTAGCTTCTGGCTGGATTCACTCCGATGCTTCAATTTGGGCGGCGCTGGTCCAGGCTTTGACGGCCTGCGACGAGGAGAAGTGAGTCGTCCTTGGGGCGAAGGCTGCCCGCGACGTTGCCTTGGGGGAGGTGGCTAATGTCCGAGGTCGCTGCGAGGCGCTGGAGAGCGAGCTGAAGGGCCTGCAGGACCGGCTCGCCGAGGAGACTCGTCTTTGTCAAGAGCAGGAGGAAGGCATGAAGGCCCGCGAGGCGGCCGTCAAGGACCGGGACGCCAAGCTCAAGAAGCGTCGTGACCACCTAGGTACGCTGGAGCAAGAGCTGGAGGCGAGGAAGGTTGAGCTGGACGGCAAGGCACGGGTTCTTGCCGAGGATCGCGTGGCCTTTGCGGAGATGGAGGAGAAGGCCCGCGCTTCACTGAAGACGCTTTATGAGAGCGGCCTAGAGAGCCCGCTGGCCTGCGAGGAGGACGGCCCCGCCAAGATGCTTCCCTTCCTGGTTCGTGCTCTTGAAGATGTCACCCTTGGCCTTGGCCCTACGGCTGAGGCCGAGGCACACGTCTTGTCTTCTGTGGCGCTGACGCGGGTCTTCACCCACATCTATCTTCGCGACCCCAACGTCGACCTCGACAGCCTGCTGGAGCCAGCGAGCGGCGAGCATGCCGATGCCGCTGCTGAGGCCATGAAGGGTCATGCAGAGGCTCTGCTGGGGAAGTTCCGGGCCTTCAGCACCAGGCCAAAGCGGAGCGCTGCCGGCCCGGCAGCTCCACAAGGCGAACCCGCTCTGCGCAGCTCCACGACCGGCAAGTGACTCCGTTGTGGCTCCCGTCCTGCTTTTAGTTTCTGCACATGTATCATGCCTCGGGGAGGCGTTAAAACTTGCATTTGGTGTTGCGATAACAGTATGGACTGTAATATTTGCTTTTCAATTCCTTGAAATTTGTGCTATTTCCTTCCTACTTGCTTATGTCCTACGCTGGCAGAGCCCGGCCCCGCGCATACCTCAGCCGCCGTTAGCCCCAACCAGAAACCAGGACGGGACCAAGGAGTGAGGGGCTACGTGACAAGTTAGGCTCCTGAGTCGCGATGCTCAGGAGTCCCCCTTGGCGCTCGAACAACAAGTAGGGAGGTGAGATGTGGGGTGACTCCTTAGGGAGGTGAGATGCGGGTGGATCTACCGTTCTACGTCTGCAGAGCCCGGCCCCGCGCATACCTCAACCGCCGTTAGCCTTTCGGAACTAAGGAGTGAGGGGCTACGTGACCAGTTAGGCTCCTGAGTCGCGATGCTCAGGAGTCCCCCTTGACGCTCAAACGGCCTTCATACCTTGGCTCCGCTCGGGGAGGGACGTGCGATGAAACAGGCCCGAGGGGCCTGGCTGGGTGGTGTGCGCCTGGGCGTGACCCAGGCGTAGCCCCCATGCCCAGCCCCCTCGTGCGGCACTCCCGAGGGGAGGCGTTGCGATGAGGCTAGACACTAAGCTCTGGGCTCCCTGAGGTTGATGCGGCCCGGGGGCCACCCTCAGTTGTTTATCACCAGCGCAGAGCATAGCGCTTCCGTATGTGTACGGGCATAGCCGCTCCTCGGCAGTGTCATCAGCTAGCGCAGAGCATGGTGATTCCACTGGTGTGTGGGAGGGGGCTCCCCTCCGGGAGGAGCCCCCGGGGCGTATACAGCCCCGCTCTGACACGTGGCCGGCACGGTAGGGCTTGACAAGGTGTATCTGGGCACCCGTGAGCCAGCGCGGGACTCACGGGGCCCTACCTCAAGGCGGGTTGCGCTTGACTCTGGGCCTTATCTTGGAGTGTGTTCCTGCAAATTTGGCTAGATGCCGGTGCTCTACGTCCTCGGGTCCCGGATCTCGAGCTGGAATCAGCCGTTGCTGGTATGCCAGGTCGCGATGCCATGGACAAGACCAGAGGGTGAGGGCCGGAGGGCCGGTAGGAGCCCTGAGTCGCGATGCTCAGGCACCCCCCCTTTAACGCGCAAGCTGGGTTAGATGTCAAAACTCTACGTCCTCGGGTCCTGGCTCTCGGGCTGGTCTCAGCCGTCGCTGGTATGCCAGGTCGCGATGCCGTGGACAAGACTAGAGGGTGAGGGCCGGAGAGCCGGTAGGATCCCTAAGTCGCGATGCTCAGGCACCCCCCCCCCCTTTAACGCGCAAGCTTTCGGCATCCAAGAAGAAAAGGTACCGTGAACGGGCACCAAATAACAAGCATGATGGGTCGAAAGCATGGCCCTAAGATAAATGCAAAAAAGGTACATGCCACTTGGTCTGACCCGAGCGGCTTGGGGATAATGCAGCCCGAGGGGCGCCCCCAACAGAGTAAGCTAAGAACATGAAATTGAAAGGTTTCGTAGTAATTTCAAAAAATTTCCTACGCACACACAAGATCATGTGATGCATAGCAACGAGGGGAGAGTATTGTCTACGTACCCAACGCAGACCGACTGCGGAAGCGATGACACGACGTAGAGGAAGTAGTCGTACGTCTTCACGATCCAACCGATCAAGTACCGAAACTACGGCACCTCCGAGTTCGAGCACACGTTCAGCTCGATGACGATCCCCGGACTCCGATCCAGCAAAGTGTCGGGGAAGAGTTTCGTCGGCACGACGGCGTGGTGACGATTTTGATGAACTACAGCAGCAGGGCTTCGCCTAAACTCCGCTACAGTATTATCGAGGAATATGGTGGCAGGGGGCACCGCACACGGCTAAGGAATAGATCACGTGGATCAACTTGTGTCAACTTGTGTGTCTTTGGGGTGCCTCTACCTCAGTATATAAAGGAGCCAAGGGGGGGGGGCGCCGGCCAAGAGAGAGAGGCGCAGGAGGAGTCCTACTCCTACCGGGAGTAGGACTCCCCCCCCCCCCAATCCTATTCCAACTAGGATTCCCAAGGGGGAAAGAGGGAGAGGGGTGGCCGGCCACCTCTCCTAGTCCTAATAGGACTAGGGGAAGGGGGGAGGCGTGCAGCCCCCTTGGGCTGCCCCTTTCTCCTTTCCACTAAGGCCCATGAAGGCCCATATGGCTCCCGGGGGGTTCCGGTAACCTCCCGGTAACCCGGTAAAATCCCGATTTCACCCGGAACACTTCCGATGTCCAAACATAGGCTTCCAATATATCAATCTTTATGTCTCGACCATTTCGAGACTCCTCGTCATGTCCGTGATCACATCCGGGACTCCGAACAACCTTCGGTACATCAAAATGCATAAACTCATAATATAACTGTGATCGTAACCTTAAGCGTGCGGACCCTACGGGTTCGAGAACAATGTAGACATGACCGAGACACGTCTCCGGTCAATAACCAATAGCGGGACCTGGATGCCCATATTGGCTCCTACATATTCTACGAAGATCTTTATCGGTCAGACCGCATAACAACATACGTTGTTCCCTTTGTCATCGGTATGTTACTTGCCCGAGATTCGATCGTCGGTATCCAATACCTAGTTCAATCTCGTTACCGGCAAGTCTCTTTACTCGTTCTGTAATACATCATCTCACAACTAACATATTAGTTGTAATGCTTGCAAGGCTTATGTGATGTGTACTACCGAGAGGGCCCAGAGATACCTCTCCGACAATCGGAGTGACAAATCCTAATCTCGAAATACGCCAACTCAACATCGACCATTGGAGACACCTGTAGTACTCCTTTATAATCACCCAGTTATGTTGTGACGTTTGGTAGTACCCAAAGTGTTCCTCCGGCAAACGGGAGTTGCATAATCTCATAGTCATAGGAACATGTGTAAATCATGAAGAAAGCAATAGCAACATACTAAACGATCGTGTGCTAAGCTAATGGAATGGGTCATGTCAATCAGATCATTCAACTAATGATGTGACCTTGTTAATCAAATAACAACTCATTGTTTATGGTTAGGAAACATAACCATCTTTGATTAACGAGCTAGTCAAGTAGAGGCATACTAGTGACACTTTGTTTGTCTATGTATTCACACATGTATTATGTTTCCGGTCAATACAATTCTAGCATGAATAATAAACATTTATCATGAAATAAGGAAATAAATAATAACTTTATTATTGCCTCTAGGGCATATTTCCTTCAGTATCCCACTTGCACTAGAGTCAATAATCTATTTCACATCGCCATGTGATTTAATAGCAATAGTTCACATCACCATGTGATTAACACCCATAGTTCACATCGATATGTGATCAACACCCAAAGGGTTTACTAGAGTCAGTAATCTAGTTCACATCGCTATGTGATTAACACCCAAAGAGTACTAAGGTGTGATCATGTTTTGCTTGTGAGATAATTTTAGTCAACGGGTCTGTCACATACAGATCTGTAAGTATTTTGCGAATTTCTATGTCAACAATGCTCTGCACGGAGCTATTCTAGCTAATTGCTCCCACTTTCAATATGTATCCAGATTGAGACTTAGAATCATCTAGATCAGTGTCAAAAAACTTGCATCGACGTAACCCTTTACGACGAACCTTTTTGTCACGTCCATAATCGAGAAACATATCCTTATTCCACTAAGGATAATTTTGACCGCTGTCCAGTGATCTACTCCTAGATCACTATTGTACTCCCTTGCCAAACTCAGTGGTAGGGCATACAATAGATCTGGTATGCAGCATGGCATATTTTATAGAACCTAAGACTGAGGCATAGGGAATGACTTTCATTCTCTTTCTATCTTCTGTCGTGGTCAGGCTTTGAGTTTTACTCAACTTCACACCTTGTAACACACGCAAGAAACCTTTTTCTTTGACTGTTCCATTTTGAACTACTTCAAAATCTTGTCAAGGTATGTACTCATTGAAAACTTATCAAGTGTCTTGATCTATCTCTATAGATCCTGATACTTAATATGAAAGCAGCTTCACCGAGGTCTTTCTTTGAAAAACTCCTTTCAAACACTCCTTTATGCTTTGCAGAATAATTCTACATTATTTCCGATCAACAATATGTCATTCACATATACTTATCAGAAATGTTGTAGTGCTTCCACTCACTTTCTTGTAAATACAGGCTTCACCGCAAGTCTGTATAAAACCATATGCTTTGATCAACTCATCAAAGCGTATATTCCAACTCCGAGATGCTTGCACCAGTCCACAGATGGATCGCTGGAGCTTGCATATTTTGTTAGCACCTTTAGGATTGACAAAACCTTCTGGTTGTATCATATACAACTCTTCTTTAATAAATCCATTAAGGAATGCAGTTTTTGTTTATCCATTTGCCGGATTTCATAAAATGTGGCAATTGCTAACATGATTCCGACAGACTTAAGCATAGATACGAGTGAGAAACTCTCATCGTAGTCAACACCTTGAACTTGCCGAAAACCTTTTTGCGACAAGTCGAGCTTTGTAGACAGTAACATTACCATCAGCGTCAGTCTTCTTCTTAAAGATCCATTTATTCTCAATTGCTTGCCGATCATCGGGCAAGTCAACCAAAGTCCATACTTTGTTCTCATACATGGATCCCATCTCAGATTTCATGGCTTCAAGCCACTTTGCGGAATCTGGGCTCACCATCGCTTCTTCATAGTTTGTAGGTTCATCATGATCTAGTAGCATGACTTCCAGAAAAGGATTATCGTACCACTCTGGCGCGGATCTTACTCTGGTTGATCTACGAGGTTCAGTAGTATCTTGTTCTGAAGTTTCATGATCATCATCATTGGCTTCCTCACTATCTGGTGTAGGTGTCACAGAAACAGTTTTCTGTGATGAACTACTTTCCAGTAAGGGAGCAGGTACAGTTACCTCGTCAAGTTCTACTTTCCTCCCACTCACTTCTTTCGAGAGAAACTCCTTCTCTAGAAATGATCCATTCTTAGCAACGAATGTCTTGCCTTCGGATCTGTGATAGAAGGTGTACCCAACAGTTTCCTTTGGGTATCATATGAAGTCATATTTCTCCGATTTGGGTTCGAGCTTATCAGGTTGAAGCTTTTTCACATAAGCATCGCAGCCCCAAACTTTAAGAAACGACAACTTTGGTTTCTTGCCAAACCACAGTTCATAAGGCGTCGTCTCAACGGATTTTGATGGTGCCCTATTTAACGTGAATGCAGCTGTCTTTAATGCATAACCCCAAAACGATAGTGATAAATCGGTAAGAAACATCATAGGTTGCACCATATCCAATAAAGTACAATTATGACGTTCGGACACACCATTGTGGTGTTCCAGGTGGCATGAGTAGTGAAACTATTTCACATTGTTTTTTTATAACTGAAGGCCAAACTCGTAACTCAAATACTCTTCTCTACGATCAGATCGTAGAAACTTTATTTTCTTGTTACGATGATTTTTCACTTCTCTCTGAAATTCTTTGAACTTTTCAAATGTTTCAGATTGTGTTTCATTAAGTAGATATACTCATATCTGCTCAAATCATCTGTGAAGATCAGAAAATAATGATACTTGCCACGAGCATCAACACTCATTGGATTGCATACATCGGTATGTATTATTTCCAATAAGTCAGTAGCACGTTCCATTGTTCTGGAGAACGGAGTTTTAGTCATCTTGCCCAAAAGGCACGGTTCGCAAGCATCAAATGATTCATAACCAAGTGATTCCGAAAATCCATCTTTATGGAGTATCTTCATGCACTTTACACCGATATGACCCAAACAGCAGTGCCACAAATAAGTTGCACTATCATTATTAACTTTGCATCTTTTGGTTTCAATATTATGAATATGTGTATCACTACGATCGAGATCCAATGAACCATTTTTCATTGGGTGTGTAACCATATAAGGTTTTATTCATGTAAACAGAACAACAGTTTATTCTCTTACTTAAATGAATAACCGTATTGCAATAAACATGATCAAATCATATTCATGCTCAACGCCAACACCAAATAACACTTATTTAGTTTCAACACTAATCCCGAAAGTATAGGGAGTGTGCGATGATGATCATATTAATCTTGGAACTACTTCCAACACTCATCATCACTTCCCCTTCAACTAGTCTTTGTTTATTCTGCAACTCCCATTTCGAGTTACTAATCTTAGCAACTGAACTAGTACCTAATACTAAGGGGTTTGCTATAAACACTAGTAAAGTACACATCAATAACATGTATATCAAATATACTTATGTTCACTTTGCCATCCTTCTTATCCGCCAATCACTTGGGGTAGTTCCGCTTCCAGTGACCAATCCCTTTGTAGTAGAAGCACTTAGTCTCAGGCTTAGGACCAGACTTGGGCTTCTTCACTTGAGCAGCAACTCGCTTGCCGTTCTTCTTGAAGTTCCCCTTCTTCCCTTTTCCCTTTTCTTGAAACTAGTGGTCTTTGTCTACCATCAACACTTGATGTTTTTCTTGATTTCTACCTTCGTCGATTTTAGCATCACGAAGAGCTTGGGAATTGTTTACGTCATCCCTTGCATTATAGGTCATCACGAAGTTCTACTAACTTGGTGGTGGTGACTAGAGAATTCTGTCAATCACTATCTTATCTGGAAGATTATCTCCCACTTGATTCAAGCGATTGAAGTACCCAGACAATCTAAGTACATGCTCACTTGTTGAGCGATTCTCCTCCATCTTTTAGCTATAGAACTTTTTGGAGACTTCATATCTCTCAACTCAGGTATTTGCTTTGAAATATTAACTTCAACTCCAGGAACATCTCATATGGTCCATGACGTTCAAAACGTCTTTGAAGTCCCGATTCTAAGCCGTTTAAGCATGGTGCACTAAACTATCAAGTAGTCATCATATTGAGCCAGCCAAACGTTCATAACGTCTGCATCTGCTCCTGCAATAGGTCTGTCACCTAGCGGTGCATCAAGGACATAATTCTTCTGTGCAGCAATGAGGATAAACCTCAGATCACGGATCCAATCCGCATCATTGCTACTAACACTTTTCAACACAATTTTTCTCTAGGAACATATCAAAATAAACACAAGGAAGCAACAACGCGAGCTATTGATCTACAACATAATTTGCAAAATACTATCAGGACTAAGTTCATGATAAATTAAAGTTCAATTAATCATATTACTTAAAGAACTCCCACTTAGATAGACATCCCTCTAATCTTCTAAGTGATTACGTGATCCAAATCAACTAAACCATGACCGATCATCACGTGAGATGGAGTAGTTTTCAATGGTGAACATCGTTTATGTTGATCATATCTACTATATGATTCACGCTCGACCTTTCGGTCTCCGTGTTCCGAGGCCATATCTGCATATGCTAGGCTCGTCAAGTTTAACCTGAGTATTCTGCGTGTGCAAAAACTGGCTTGCACCCGTTGTAGATGGACGTAGAGCTTATCACACCCGATCATCACGTGGTGTCTGGGCACGACGAACTTTGGCAACGGTGCATACTCAGGGAGAACACTTCTTGATAATTTAGTGAGAGATCATCTTATAATGCTACCGTCAATCAAAGCAAGATAAGATGCATAAAAAGATAAACATCACATGCAATCAATATAAGTGATATGATATGGTCATCCTCATCTTGTGCTTGTGATCTCCATCTCCGAAGCACCGTCATGATCACCATCGTCACCGGCGCGACACCTTGATCTCCATCGTAGCATCGTTGTCGTCTCGCCAATCTTATGCTTCCACGACTATCACTACCGTTTAGTAATAAAGTAAAGCATTACATCGCGATTGCATTGCATACAATAAAGCGACAACCATATGGCTCCTGCCAGTTGCCGATAACTCGGTTACAAAACATGATCATCTCATACAATAAAATTCAGCATCATGCTTTGACCATATCACATCACAACATGCCCTGCAAAAACAAGTTAGACATCCTCTACTTTGTTGTTGCTTGTTTTACGTGGCTGCTACAGGCTTAAGTAAGAACCAATCTCACCTACGCATCAAAACCACAACGATAGTTTGTCAAATAGACTCCATTTTAACCTTCGCAAGGACCGGGCGTAGCCATACTTGGTTCAACTAAAGTTGGAGAGACAGTCGCCCGCAAGCCATCTCTGTGCAAAGCACGTCGAGGGAACCGGTCTCGCGTAAGCGTACGCGTAAGGTTGGTCCGGGTCGTCTCGTCCAACAATACCGCCGAACCAAAGTATGACATGCTGGTAGGCAGTATGACTTGTATCGTCCACAACTCACTTGTGTTCTACTCGTGCATATAACATCAACATCAATAACCTAGGCTCGGATGCCACTGAAAGGTTTCGTAGTAATTTCAAAAAATTTCCTACGCACACGCAAGATCATGTGATGCATAGCAACGAGGGGAGAGTATTGTCTACGTACCCAACACAGACTGTCAGGACCCCGACTCAATGCCACATTGATCTAGCATGTAACACCCCATATCACTTTGCGGCCTCACGCACGGTATTCCCACGGGTGTCGCCTTACCTTTGCCCGGGACCGTTTGCGTATTTTGGCACACGTATATGATAGTGTCGCTAGCATCCATATGGTAAGGAGCCTGGGCTGACATGGCTAGTCGTAAACCCAAAGTGGCACAAACTTACAGGGACAGGCATCCATGACCCAACATCGAACGTGTCGGTCATCAGCGAGTGAATCCAGGCTGTAGCACTGGGCTAGCAGGACTCCGGTGAACCGGGCTGTAGCGGGCTAACAGGACTCCGGTATTCATCGCGTGACATTTCCCCGAAGGGACAGACACAGGAACGAAGAAGGACACATGCCGGCCAGCCTAAGTGTTCCGGAGCAGTAGCAAGCTACCATGGCTCAGTGGAAACACTAGGAGACATTTCCCGGTAAGAGAGGCTACTAAGGATAAACAACTAGATAGTCAGATCCCACACATACCAAGCATTTCAACAACATACACACAATATGCTCGATATGTGCAGATACAACATGGCATCACAACATGACTCTACAACTCAAGTAATTATTCAATAGGCTCCGAGGAGCGAGATATTACAAACATGGGTCTCATGACCCAACAATCAGAGCATACAAATCAAAGCACAAGCGGAAGCTATCATGTCTGAGTACAGTCATCTATAAATGAAAAAGGCTGAGAAGCCTGACTACCTACCAGATCCTGCCGAGGGCACAAGATCGTAGCTGAGGTAACAAGCTAAACGTCGAAGTCCAAGCGGAACTACTAGTGAGACTGAAGTCTCTCTGCAAAACATAAAATAGGAAAATGTGAGTACAAATGTACCCAGCAAGACTTACATCAGATCTATCTACATATGCATCATTATCAACAAGGGGGTGGAGGGGTTTGACTGCAGCAAGCCCGCTTTGACTCGGTGGCTATCCTGAACTACGACTGCAAGTAACTCTTTTGAGGTGGCGCACACGAGTCCACATATTCACCATATCAATACACCACTATGGATCCGCTCCCGTCTCCCTACGAGAACGCCATCCATAGCACTCACGCTTATCTTGCGTGTTTTAGAGTATCCACTTTCACTTGTCTATGAACTGTACAAGGGGTCCAAGTTTCCATATCCGAGGAATCCGGCTATTCGAATAGATGATGTTAACCCTGCAGGGGTGTACTTCTTCACACACGCTTTCGCCACTTATCGCCCTGTACACGTCATGTACCTCGGCAACCTTCAAGCGGAAGCCGGGCAAGGGAGTCGGCCACGACCTGACTAACCGAACAAGTCTCTCGTCCAGGTTTATCGCCTATTCGGGTTCCATCCGCAAGGAGATCCGGCCGGGGTGTCGCTCACGGCCCCAAACGATGTGAGCAGGGTTCCCAAGCCCACCATCCGGGTGCCACTTGGTACACCGTGCCACTGTGCCTAGTCTGTCCCAAGCCCACCTGTACCGGGTGCCACTTGGAGACTACTAACACTACCTACAAACACCAGAAACTAGTTGCAACTCCTGGACAGAGATCATGTTGATTAATAAGTCGAGAGAGCTTGGAGCGCCCGGAGCCCAATGTGTGGTAGTAGCTGATCATGGATCACAAACACAGAACTCAGTTCCTGAGGACGGCTGCAATGAGACAACCCACCATGTACTCCTACATGGCCTCTCACCGCTACCTTTACCAAAACGTGTTCACACACTTAGCTCACCCACAGTAGGACATGTTCACACGCCTCTGATTCATCCCCGATGAATCAGACCTGACTCAACTCTAAGCAATAGCAGGCATGACAACAAACATGAATGAGTAGGCACAACAGGGCTCAAACAACTCCTACTCATGCTAGTGGGTTTCATCTATTTACTGTGGAATGACAGGTCATGCAAAGGATAAAGGGGTTCAGCTACCGCAGCAAGTATCAAATATGTCGTTGTTGTCCTAATGCAGTAAAAGAGAGCAGGAGCAAGAGAGTGGGATTTTATCGGAATGAACAAGGGGGTTTTGCTTGCCTGGCACTTCTGAAGATAATATAGCTCTTCATCGATGTCATCGATCACATCGTCGGTACATGTCTATCGAGAGGGGACAATTACCGGCAAATACAGAAAAACACGATCAATGCAATGCACAATATGATGCATGCTATGAAATGGCAATATGAATGTGTTTTGGGCTAATGCACCTAAAACCAGATTAAATGAAGTTGGTTTGAATCCAAGATTCAAATTCAAACTCCATATGTGGTTATTTAAATGTCATTCACTTCATTTGCCCTAAACAGTAGTGATAAGTTGTTCTAACATGCATGTAAATGGTACAGATGGATTCCTTGAATTTTTCTGATAATTTTTCATATATAAATTATTTAATTTGGAGTTACGGTTGAATTTCTATGATTTATTGAAGTTTTAGCTATTTTCTGGAATTTCCTGATTATTTTTAAATCCAGAAAATACTTATTGCGTCAGCATGACATCATCATGACGTCAGCAGGTCAATAGAGGCTGGTCCGGGTCAAACCTGACGTGTGGGGGCCACACGTCAGTGACATAGGAGCTAATCCCGGTCAAACCCAGCGCTGACTGGGGTTTGACCAGGGGTGGGGCCCACGGTCAGTGGCCTAGGGGGTTGGTTAGGGCGTCATTAGCGCTAATTAAGCATGCCACGTCGGTGGTCGCCGGAGTATCGCCGGCGGCGACCATTCCGCACGGCGGCGCGGCTCGGATTTGAGCTAGGGGCGATGGTTTGGCGCGCGGTTTGGCTCATTAGAACGTCTGCGACGCGGCGCGTCCAGCGGTGGCTGTGGCCGCGGCTGGGGTGGCCGGAGCCGACGACGGCGATGGCAAGTGCGGCGGCCGGAGCTTCGGGTTCGAGCGGGGCGAGGCCACAGAGGACGGGAGGGATGGCTAAGGGGCTCGCCGAGCTCCTGAAGATGCTAGGAGCACGGTGCCGTGCTCGGTTTCGAGCCTTGCTGGCTGCAGTGACGGCGGCGACATCGCCGGCGGCGTGGGGTTCTCGGCTCGTTGTGAACGGCGGCTAGAGAGGGAGGTAGGGCACGGGGAGAGGGGAAATCGGGTCAAGGGCTCACCGCGGAGCTGCAGGGAGGGTTAGTGGGCTCGGGGGCGCGCCGGAGTGGCCGAATCGACGGAGAAGGGCGCCGGGGCCGAAGCTTGGAGATGATGACGATGGCGGCTGCTCGGGGCCCTTCTGGTCGCGTGAGACGATGAGGAGGACGAGGGCGGAACAACGGAGCTCTGGGAGGCGTCGGGGAGGCGAGAGGGTGGTGGTGGCCGCGGCGAACGGCGTCGGCGGCGACGAGCTCCGCTCGGTCGCGGGAGGGAGAGGGAGCAGAGGGGGATAGGGACGGAGGGAGAGACACGGGAGAGTGAGAGAGGGTCGAGGGAGCCGCGTGGCGTCTCCAGGGAGTAGCGGAGGCAAGCAGGGAGGCAGGAGGTGGCCGAGGCGGCATCGGCGCTCGCCACCGAGCTGCTTCGGTGCGAGGGGAGGAAGACGACAGGAGAGGGGTGGGCTGGGCCGCACAGTGCTGGACCAGCACAGGAGCTGGGCCGGCTCTGGTGGGCTGCACGGGTGAGGCCAGGTAACTTCCTTCTCTCTCTTTCTCTTATTTCTATTTCAGTTCTGTTTTCTTTTATTTAATCAGTTTTGCCACTGTTTTGAATTTAAAAATAATTCAAACAATGCCCAAAACTCCTCTGAAATATTTATGCTGCTTAATGGACTTTTCCAAAAGCACATAAAATGTTTCAGGGTATTTGGAGATATATTCTATACAAATTATGAATATAGTTCCAAATGCAAATAAAGTAATGATTTAAATTCAGTGCTCAAAATATTCCTCAAAAATGTTCATTATTTTTGGTTTGGTGCAAAACCCTTGCCAAAATATAACCAACATTATTTAAGGCCATTTTGAAAACATTGAATGCATTTTCTAGGGTTCTTTGCCCCTCTTTTATTTAAGTTTTTGAGGCTTCCAAAATTCCTCAGTTCAAGTTTCAGAAATTTAAATATGATGCACACATGAGGTCTAGCCTAGTGCATTACCAGAAGCTAGGGATGTGACAACTCACCCCCACTAAACAAGAATCTCGTCTCGAGATTCAAGCGTAGGGTAGGATGAAGGGGAAACGCAAACTAGTACAATCTTCACGATCCAGGGTGCACTTCAGTTGAACGTTGATTCATTCACCATCATTGTCTTGATGTCTTGCTCTGAGAAATCCTGCCAACATGACATGGAGGGAAGAAGGAGACTCTAGAAGGGTCGATCTTCTCGAAGATCGAACAACTCACGGAATGAGACATAGGACCATCTCTCGGGTTGAGACACGAGATACACATCAAGAGGGGTGGAAAGAAACGGATGACGAAGGTTCACTAGGTAGACAACAATTCCAGACTCAAGAATGTGGTAAACGATTGTCACGTAGCGAGGAGTTGAGTTGCCATGGAGCCACAACGAGGCACCTTAGGGAAGGTGACTCGTAGAAATATCCCCTTAAGTGGCAAAAAGAATTACCTTTGATTCAGGGATCATTGTAACTCTTAAAACCAGCCTAAGGCAATTCTCGAGCGATCGTTTGAAGGGGGTCGGTGGAATGGCATACTCGGACTTGGATGATGTGGATTACCTTGTTGAAGACAACGTAATGGATGAACTTGCTTACCACCGGAAATGGAAGAGACCCATGGTAGAATGGCACATTGACGGTGCAAGCTGGGAACAAAATGCAAATGCTGGGAATGATTCTGGTAACTGGGGAAGAACCCAACAGTAGAGAGTGAATTCACTGTTTGAAAAGATCATAGCATTGCCGAGGAAACTGAGAGCAAACCCAGTTAGTGCCGATGATAACACGTAGCGCTTGTGCGTGCTCTCAAGAACTTGAGCATTTCCATATTCATCAAGGTTTTACCAACATCCGTGTCAAGGATCCTGGCAACACAACATACCACCATGATGAACAACGATGGACGATGCAGATGCATAGGAAGATAACATCAACTCATATTTCACCCTAGTGAGGCCAAGGAAACAAAATCTGGATGATCGACCGAGAGACATTTAGCACTCCGCTTCTATTGTTCTCCTTGACGTGCTAGTGTAACCCATTCATAGATATGGTTTGATAACTAGAACATCAAGTAAAGGTCGGACTTCGGGAGCAATAAAATCCATAAGGAACAGTTATGGAGGTAAATCCTACGAAATCCTTATGGGGAGGTGGCCAACTTCCTCAAACAAGATACTACAATAATAGGGCTTCCGGCTGGGTGTGTTGGCCACGACATCCACTTTACTGGTTATCGAGGGACCAATATTATAGTTCTTGGGAAATGTTCCAACCATCATATCTGCCTGAGACTCAGATCTGGTTGGTGTCAGGATATTCCGGACTCATCGAGTCTTAGAAAGAAAAATGAAAGTTTGCAACACAAATCGACGAGATGACGTTGCGAGATTCTCAGGAAATGAACTATGATAGCAAGCTCCAAAACATGAGCTGGTTCTGCTACAAACATGTGAACATGTTGTCCCAGACAAGCATGACCACATGGTAGTCTTATAATAAAGCACTACCGAGTTCTGGTTGGGAACCATCATCGGGGATATCAGAGTTCTTGATTAAGCCCGGGTTAGCTCTTAAAAGAACTCCTTCTCCTAGAACAAATCAGTTAGTGGCTTGGTGTGCTAGGGATACATATGGAATGAAGATGATCAGTCTATCAGACCATAGAATACTTCGCACATGCATGACTGACTTACGATGATTCCAAAGGAAACAAAACAATCTTCCTTGAATTCATGGCGGCAACTTGCACCAAATGCACATGAATTAGAGGAAGTCACTTCTTCCATCCAAGCATAGACTTCATGAACGGAGCACGAAGGCTTTGCTTACAAAATTTTCAACACTAGGTTGATGTTCAACATGATTCATGGGGGGAGACAAAATGCTACTGATGGGCTCAACAGCAACTCATCGGAATTTCCATATCACTGGACTTCCACCATCATGTGAACACGGTGATAGCATTGGTCAGACCAAAGAATATAATGGTGTATGCTTGAGGAAAAACCACGAGTAAGACAACATTACGAATATCGCTGGTTCTGATTTGATTTGACGATAGCCCATACTCAATCAAAGGTTTGGGTAAGATAATAGATCCAACAATTGATCACAAGGACCAATCGATGAAGATATCATCTTTCTTCAACACACACCACACAAGAATATCCCTTTGGAACGAACTAAGTCAGGCAAGCTTTTATCTTCCAACTCTCCAAGTTGTTGTCTAGCTTAACCAACTAGCTCAGGGATATCTAACACCGATTCTTGGAGAAAGGGTGGTTTACAAGAAACCAACTTGATCACGAGCTCAACATAGCGGTCAGGTGACAACCTGGTAATACTTCCGAGAAGATCTTCGGAAAATCACGAACCACCGATATGTTACTAAGCTCGAGAACAATCTTGCTTTTCAGGGCAAGATGATATGATCAAATGAGCGAGGACTTGACAAAATCCTAACTCATCAATCAAAGAGTGCACCAGGAAATAAGGACTAGGTAGCACGATCAATCTTAGAATGGTGATTCAATAACCAACATACTAAGAATAAGATTATTGTCCATTAACTACCAAGCAATGGGGTTGCTAGGAGTATTGAGTTCACACATCATGATTCACTTGTCGGCACTCCGGCTGCAACAACACGGAACCGAGGAATGAAAAAAGATGGCGAGAAGTATCACTATGTCAAGAATTCACAAAAGGTGGTGCAATTCTCATGAGATTCCTGTCATAAAGAAGGTAATACTTCAAGGTAGAACAAAACCAAAAGCTGGATTGTAACTTGATCTGCGGAACACAACTACTTTGACCCAATCCTAGATATGGATGAGGTACTGGAGTTTGTTTCTCCAAGTCATTCAGGACAGAATGGCTTGACGGACCACAAGAGTAATAGGCATCGATAAACGAACGCATGCATACTCTTGACTATCAATTGATAGACGAGGGTCAGAAGACAACTAAAGAGGGACAACTCAAAGGAACATACGATTTTCTGAGTTGTGGATGCATGGTTTAGCATGTCGAACGAATTCCACATATTTCTTCCAGATAACCCATGCAGAAAGGTAGAACTGGCAGAGTCACAATGTAGAATCGAGAACCCATCGAGAGCACTCTGATTGTGATCTTTCGATCAGCGAGGAACATCTGCCATAAGCGGTTCATAGTATTTGGAAGAAAGGAATACCACGAACATCGAGGACTATTGCAAAGGTTACTAATAACCTAAAGGAACGAGCAAAACTATCAACATGAAGCAAGTAGGGTGAATCTCGGGTTCAAAACCCAGGGATAGAATACCTACTACTAAATGGCATCACGGGATGCTTTCGATAATGACGGCCAGAGTCATCACACTGGAACATAAATCATGGCTAGACTACTAGATGATCCCCTGAGACACCTAGGGTCATAATAGTAACTCCAACATAATGTCAAGGCAATAGAATACATCAACTCAACAATTAGTGTGATTGAGCTGGCATAAAGGAACATCGAAAACCAGAGGGAAAGGATTTTGCAAATGCATCAGACTATTTAGAAACCTGGAATGACTCGGACAGCATAACGGATGTAAATGCTCAGAAAAGATTTGAGACATTCACAAAAATGGTGGCATAACCACTCAGAAGCACAATATCAAGGTCTCGAGATCAATAATTAACATACGGAAGTAATAGGAACTGAGACGAGGCTTAAGTCCAACAATCTTATAAGTCTACTGATTAGTAACACGTGATCCTGATGGAAAGAAGAGATAGCCTAGTTCTTAATCCCCGTAGAAGAGAAGATGATGACTCAGATCAGAAGGCCATGAGGTATAAGGAGTAAAAAGAGCCTTACGTTCCATCCCACCATCAATTCCCTTATATAACTAAAGCATTTCTAGACTCAACTTCGACCAGTTTGGCTTGGTAATCCTACAGGCAGTCAAGCTCTGATACCAACGCTGTCAGGACCCCGACTCAATGCCACATTGATCTAGCATGTAACACCCCATATCACTTTGCGGCCTCACGCATGGTATTCCCACGGGTGTCGCCTTACCTTTGCCCGGGACCGTTTGCGTCTTTTGGCACACGTATATGATAGTGTCGCTAGCATCCATATGGTAAGGAGCCCGGGCTGACATGGCTAGTCGTAAACCCAAAGTGGCACAAACTTACAGGGACAGGCATCCATGACCCAACATCGAACGTGTCGGTCATCAGCGAGTGAATCCAGGCTGTAGCACTGGGCTAGCAGGACTCCGGTGAACCGGGCTGTAGCGGGCTAACAGGACTCCGGTATTCATCGCGTGACATTTCCCCGAAGGGACAGACACAGGAACGAAGAAGGACACATGCCGGCCAGCCTAAGTGTTCCGGAGCAGTAGCAAGCTACCATGGCTCAGTGGAAACACTAGGAGACATTTCCCGGTAAGAGAGGCTACTAAGGATAAACAACTAGATAGTCAGATCCCACACATACCAAGCATTTCAACAACATACACACAATATGCTCGATATGTGCAGATACAACATGGCATCACAACATGACTCTACAACTCAAGTAATTATTCAATAGGCTCCGAGGAGCGAGATATTACAAACATGGGTCTCATGACCCAACAATCAGAGCATACAAATCAAAGCACAAGCGGAAGCTATCATGTCTGAGTACAGTCATCTATAAATGAAAAAGGCTGAGAAGCCTGACTATCTACCAGATCCTGCCGAGGGCACAAGATCGTAGCTGAGGTAACAAGCTAAACGTCGAAGTCCAAGCGGAACTACTAGTGAGACTGAAGTCTCTCTGCAAAACATAAAATAGGCAAACGTGAGTACAAATGTACCCAGCAAGACTTACATCAGATCTATCTACATATGCATCATTATCAACAAGGGGGTGGAGGGGTTTGACTGCAGCAAGCCCGCTTTGACTCGGTGGCTATCCTGAACTACGACTGCAAGTAACTCTTTTGAGGTGGCGCACACGAGTCCACATATTCACCATATCAATACACCACTATGGATCCGCTCCCGTCTCCCTACGAGAACGCCATCCATAGCACTCACGCTTATCTTGCGTGTTTTAGAGTATCCACTTTCACTTGTCTATGAACTGTACAAGGGGTCCAAGTTTCCATATCCGAGGAATCCGGCTATTCGAATAGATGATGTTAACCCTGCAGGGGTGTACTTCTTCACACACGCTTTCGCCACTTATCGCCCTGTACACGTCATGTACCTCGGCAACCTTCAAGCGGAAGCCGGGCGAGGGAGTCGGCCACGACCTGACTAACTGAACAAGTCTCTCGTCCAGGTTTATCGCCTATTCGGGTTCCATCCGCAAGGAGATCCGGCCGGGGTGTCGCTCACGGCCCCAAACGATGTGAGCAGGGTTCCCAAGCCCACCATCCGGGTGCCACTTGGTACACCGTGCCACTGTGCCTAGTCTGTCCCAAGCCCACCTGTACCGGGTGCCACTTGGTAGACTACTAACACTACCTACAAACACCAGAAACTAGTTGCAACTCCTGGACAGAGATCATGTTGATTAATAAGTCGAGAGAGCTTGGAGCGCCCGGAGCCCAATGTGTGGTAGTAGCTGATCATGGATCACAAACACAGAACTCAGTTCCTGAGGACGGCTGCAATGAGACAACCCACCATGTACTCCTACATGGCCTCTCACCGCTACCTTTACCAAAATGTGTTCACACACTTAGCTCACCCACAGTAGGACATGTTCACACGCCTCTGATTCATCCCCGATGAATCAGACCTGACTCAACTCTAAGCAATAGCAGGCATGACAACAAACATGAATGAGTAGGCACAACAGGGCTCAAACAACTCCTACTCATGCTAGTGGGTTTCATCTATTTACTGTGGAATGACAGGTCATGCAAAGGATAAAGGGGTTCAGCTACCGCAGCAAGTATCAAATATGTCGTTGTTGTCCTAATGCAGTAAAAGAGAGCAGGAGCGAGAGAGTGGGATTTTATCGGAATGAACAAGGGGGTTTTGCTTGCCTGGCACTTCTGAAGATAATATAGCTCTTCATCGGTGTCATCGATCACATCGTCGGTACACGTCTATCGAGAGGGGACAATTACCGGCAAATACAGAAAAACACGATCAATGCAATGCACAATATGATGCATGCTATGACATGGCAATATGAATGTGTTTTGGGCTAATGCACCTAAAACCAGATTAAATGAAGTTGGTTTGAATCCAAGATTCAAATTCAAACTCCATATGTGGTTATTTAAATGTCATTCACTTCATTTGCCCTAAACAGTAGTGATAAGTTGTTCTAACATGCATGTAAATGGTACAGATGGATTCCTTGAATTCTTTTGATAATTTTTCATATATAAATTATTTAATTTGGAGTTACGGTTGAATTTCTATGATTTATTGAAGTTTTAGCTATTTTCTGGAATTTCCTGATTATTTTTAAATCCAGAAAATACTTATTGCGTCAGCATGACATCATCATGACGTCAGCAGGTCAACAGAGGCTGGTCCGGGTCAAACCTGACGTGTGGGGGCCACACGTCAGTGACACAGGAGCTAATCCCGGTCAAACCCAACGCTGACTGGGGTTTGACCAGGGGTGGGGCCCACGGTCAGTGGCCTAGGGGGTTGGTTAGGGCGTCATTAGTGCTAATTAAGCATGCCACGTCGGCGGTCGCCGGAGTATCGCCGGCGGCGACCATTCCGCACGGCGGCGCGGCTCGGATTTGAGCTAGGGGCGATGGTTTGGCGCGCGGTTTGGCTCATTAGAACGTCCGCGACGCGGCGCGTCCAGCGGTGGCTGTGGCCGCGGCTGGGGTGGCCGGAGCCGATGACGGCGATGGCAAGTGCGGCGGCCGGAGCTTCGGGTTCGAGCGGGGCGAGGCCACAGAGGACGGGAGGGATGGCTAAGGGGCTCGCCGAGCTCCTGAAGATGCTAGGAGCACGGTGCCGTGCTCGGTTTCGAGCCTTGCTGGCTGCAGTGACGGCGGCGACATCGCCGGCGGCGTGGGGTTCTCGGCTCGTTGTGAACGGCGGCTAGAGAGGGAGGTAGGGCACGGGGAGAGGGGAAATCGGGTCAAGGGCTCACCGCGGAGCTGCAGGGAGGGTTAGTGGGCTCGGGGGCGCGCCGGAGTGGCCGAATCGACGGAGAAGGGCGCCGGGGCCGAAGCTTGGAGATGATGACGATGGCGGCTGCTCGGGGCCCTTCTGGTCGCGTGAGACGATGAGGAGGACGAGGGCGGAACAACGGAGCTCTGGGAGGCGTCGGGGAGGCGAGAGGGTGGTGGTGGCCGCGGCGAACGGCGTCGGCGGCGACGAGCTCCGCTCGGTCGCGGGAGGGAGAGGGAGCAGAGGGGGATAGGGATGGAGGGAGAGACACGGGAGAGTGAGAGAGGGTCGAGGGAGCCGCATGGCGTCTCCAGGGAGTAGCGGAGGCAAGCAGGGAGGCAGGAGGTGGCCGAGGCGGCATCGGCGCTCGCCACCGAGCTGCTTCGGTGCGAGGGGAGGAAGACGACAGGAGAGGGGTGGGCTGGGCCGCACAGGAGCTGGGCCGGCTCTGGTGGGCTGCACGGGTGAGGCCAGGTAACTTCCTTCTCTCTCTTTCTCTTATTTCTATTTCAGTTCTGTTTTCTTTTATTTAATCAGTTTTGCCACTGTTTTGAATTTAAAAATAATTCAAACAATGCCCAAAACTCCTCTAAAATATTTATGCTGCTTAATGGACTTTTCCAAAAGCACATAAAATATTTCAGGGTATTTGGAGATATATTCTATACAAATTATGAATATAGTTCCAAATGCAAATAAAGTAATGATTTAAATTCAGTGCTCAAAATATTCCTCAAAAATGTTCATTATTTTTGGTTTGGTGCAAAACCCTTGCCAAAATATAACCAACATTATTTAAGGCCATTTTGAAAACATTGAATGCATTTTCCAGGGTTCTTTGCCCCTCTTTTATTTAAGTTTTTGAGGCTTCCAAAATTCCTCAGTTCAAGTTTCAGAAATTTAAATATGATGCACACATGAGGTCTAGCCTAGTGCATTACCAGAAGCTAGGGATGTGACACAGACCGACTGCGGAAGCGATGACACGACGTAGAGGAAGTAGTCGTACGTCTTCACGATCCAACCGATCAAGTACCGAAACTACGGCACCTCCGAGTTCGAGCACACATTCAGCTCGATGACGATCCCCGGACTCCGATCCAGGAAAGTGTCGGGGAAGAGTTTCGTCAGCACGACGGCGTGGTGACGATTTTGATGAACTACAGCAGCAGGGCTTCGCCTAAACTCCGCTACAGTATTATCGAGGAATATGGTGGCAGGGGGCACCGCACACGGCTAAGGAATAGATCACGTGGATCAACTTGTGTCAACTTGTGTGTCTTTGGGGTGCCTCTACCTTAGTATATAAAGGAGCCAAGGGGGGAGGGGGCGCCGGCCAAGAGAGAGAGGCGCAGGAGGAGTCCTACTCCTACCGGGAGTAGGACTCCCCCCCCCCCCAATCCTATTCCAACTAGGATTCCCAAGGGGGAAAGAGGGAGAGGGGTGGCCGGCCACCTCTCCTAGTCCTAATAGGACTAGGGGAAGGGGGGAGGCGCGCAGCCCCCTTGGGCTGCCCCTTTCTCCTTTCCACTAAGGCCCATGAAGGCCCATATGGCTCCCGGGGGGTTCCGGTAACCTCCCGGTAACCCGGTAAAATCTCGATTTCACCCGGAACACTTCCGATGTCCAAACATAGGCTTCCAATATATCAATCTTTATGTCTCGACCATTTCGAGACTCCTCGTCATGTCCGTGATCACATCCGGGACTCCGAACAACCTTCGGTACATCAAAATGCATAAACTCATAATATAACTGTCATCGTAACCTTAAGCGTGCGGACCCTACGGGTTCGAGAACAATGTAGACATGACCGAGACACGTCTCCGGTCAATAACCAATAGCGGGACCTGGATGCCCATATTGGCTCCTACATATTCTACGAAGATCTTTATCGGTCAGACCGCATAACAACATACGTTGTTCCCTTTGTCATCGGTATGTTACTTGCCCGAGATTCGATCGTCGGTATCCAATACCTAGTTCAATCTCGTTACTGGCAAGTCTCTTTACTCGTTCTGTAATACATCATCTCACAACTAACATATTAGTTGTAATGCTTGCAAGGCTTATGTGATGTGTATTACCGAGAGGGCCCAGAGATACCTCTCCGACAATCGGAGTGACAAATCCTAATCTCGAAATACGCCAACTCAACATCGACCATTGGAGACACCTGTAGTACTCCTTTATAATCACCCAGTTACGTTGTGACGTTTGGTAGTACCCAAAGTGTTCCTTCGGCAAACGGGAGTTGCATAATCTCATAGTCATAGGAACATGTATAAGTCATGAAGAAAGCAATAGCAACATACTAAACGATCGTGTGCTAAGCTAATGGAATGGGTCATGTCAATCAGATCATTCAACTAATGATGTGACCTCGTTAATCAAATAACAACTCATTGTTTATGGTTAGGAAACATAACCATCTTTGATTAACGAGCTAGTCAAGTAGAGGCATACTAGTGACACTTTGTTTGTCTATGTATTCACACATGTATTATGTTTCCGGTCAATACAATTCTAGCATGAATAATAAACATTTATCATGAAATAAGGAAATAAATAATAACTTTATTATTGCCTCTAGGGCATATTTCCTTCAGAAATAAAAGGGATACATACTGCAGGGACGGACCCATGCAGCCTGGGAATAATGCGGCCCTGACGGCGCTCCCAGCTGGAGATGAAACTTGAAAGATGTCACCTGATGATGTTGAAGACGGAGGGGTGTTGATGTAGCAGACTCGGTGGGCTGCGGGAGCCGATCCTCACGAGCCCCCAGGCCCTGGGGCCTCGGGAGGCTCCGGAGGCGCTGGTGGCTCCTCGCAGACCATCTCCATCTCCACCAGGGCTGCGGCGCGCCTGACCTCTCGAGCCGCCAGGATGGCCCTCATGAGGCGCTGGTACGCGGCAGCCGCGTTCGGCAAGCCATAAGGCATGCGAACGTAGCTGTGGGGCAGACCCTCGCAGCGTCCCACTTGCGAAGGCCAGAGGCGCTCCTAAGACGCGGCTCGGTTGAGCCCTGGTATGTCGATGCAGACGCGCAGCCCACCATCCTTGCCTGGATGGGGGGGCACAGCGGGTAGGCGGCGGTCGCCTCTCATGACTCTTGACACCTGTAGCTCCTGAATGGCCTTGCTGACGAACTCCTGAGGGTTTGGCCCTCCTTGCCTTGCTCCTTCTTGAGGGAAACGTGCCTCGAAACACGCCTCCATGTGGTGCCCAAGCGCCACCCTCGTGACCTTGGCGAGGTCGGCGGCCCTCCAGGGGAGAGCCCCCGAGCCCTGCCTAAGGGGGGCGCTAGGCGCGCCTCCCTATGCGATAGAAGGAGGTTCCCCCTGAGCAGGCGCGGGCCCTGAGGGGCCTGCCTCCTGAGGGGCCGGGCCGGACGATGTCTTCTTCTTCTTGGGCACGGCCTCGGGAAGCCTCCTGCTTCCGCAGTCCGGGTCTTCCAGTGACGCGGCCCGAAAGGCTCGCTCCAGGGAGCACACTGCGTCTCTCTCTTCGCAGGGCACCGTGATGACTCCGCCACTTCCTGGCATCTTGAGGACGTTGTAGCCGTGGTGGGTCACGGCCATGAACTTGGCCAGCGCTCGGTACCCGAGGATGGCATTGTACGGCAGGCGAATGTGGGCGACGTCGAAGTCAATGAGCTCGGTGCGGTAGTTGTCGCGTGCCCCAAAGGTGACAGGGAGGCAAACCTGCCCGATCGGTACCGTGGTGCCGTCGGTGACTCCGGAGAAAGGCTTGGTTGGCTGAAGCTGATTGTAGGGCACTTGGAGATTGTTGAACGTTTCCACAGACAGGACGTTGAGTCCTGCCCCGCCATCGATGAGGGTCTTGGTGACTAACACATTGCTGATGATTGGGGAACAAAGCATCGGGAGGACTCCGGCTGTAGCCGCGCACTTGAGCTGATCCGCAGAGCTGAAGGTGATGGCGCATGCCGACCACCTGAGAGGGCGTGTGGCCTCGAGCTTGGGAAGGGCTGCATTTACTTCGTGGGCGAACTGCTTGAAGATGCGCTGAGAGGCTGGGGCTTGAGCTCCGCCCAGGATGCAGGCGATCGCGCATGGCTCCTAGAAGCCCCCAGCCCCCTCGTCCTGATGACGGTCCTCGTTTCTTCTTGGCTGCGGCGGCAGCGGAGGGAGGCCTGCGTTTCCTTGCGGGCGATCCTCGCGGGGCTGATCCCTCCAGCCTCCCTCGCGAGGCGGGTCCTGCCAGCGATCCTCGCGAGGTTGGTCGCGCCACCCCTGGCGTGGGCCGTGGTCTTCCCAGCATCCTGCGTTCCTTCCTCCTCCCCGGCCGTAACCCCGGTCGTTGCAGTCGGGACGTCGGCCGACCCTTCCTTCACGCACGGCCCGGAGCTCTTGGCATTCATTGGTGTTATGGGTGTGGAGGTCGTGGTACACGCAGTACCGACTGCCCTTGGAGGGTTCAGACTGATCTCTACCCCGCTTGGTGTCTGGCTCTGCCGCGAGCACGGCAGCCCCCTTGCACTTCACATCCTTGGCTTTGGGCTTCTTCTCTTCTGGGTCTGCGGCAGGCAGCTCGAGG
Organism: Triticum aestivum; assembly: GCF_018294505.1. Classification (NCBI taxonomy): domain Eukaryota; kingdom Viridiplantae; phylum Streptophyta; class Magnoliopsida; order Poales; family Poaceae; genus Triticum; species Triticum aestivum. Next base: position 533,659,230 of record NC_057804.1, on the reverse strand, counting down.
AAGGAGAGGCGCCCCTCCTCAGCCCTAGCGCACTTGGTCGCCAAGTTGAACAGCTCCAAGGAGGTGCACAGGTCTTCATGCATCGCCAGCTCCTCCTTCATCTTGACATCGCGCACGCCGTCGGAGATGGCTGAGATGATGGCCTCCTTGGTCACCTTGGGGATCTTGAGGCGCGCGTTGTTGAAACGCTGGATGTACTTCTGCAGGGTTTCCCCTGGCTGCTGCTTGATACGGCGCATGTCGCTCACGGCGGGTGGCCGGTCGCGAGTACCCTGAAAGTTGGCGATGAAGCGGGTGCGCATCTCATCCCAGGAGGAGATCGTGCCTGGTGCCAGGTTCAGGAGCCAGGTGCGGGCCCCGTCCTTGAGCGCCATGGGAAACCAGTTCGCCATGACCTTCTCGTCTCCGTTGGCGGCCTCGATGCCCAGCTCGTAGAGCTGGATGATCGATTGTAATATAGCAGGGTTTTTACGCCCCTAGAGTGTCGTGTTCTCCTCAGGGACTAGGCGACAGCAACTATATTAGGCTAAAGCATGGTAATACAATTCAGATGAAGGGAACAGAAAATAAACCTAAACTATCAAGATTGTCGCCAATGAAAATGCGGACAAGCAAAGGTAGATACAGATTTTACTAACTTTCTTTTTGGTATTTTTGTAATACTTGAGAAATTAAGATACTAACACAAGCTAACATCAATGACAAGAGAAGTAAAAAGGACATGAACATAACACACACATATGTGTATATATCACAAGAACAATAAACTGGACACTAATCATCAGCAAGTACATAATATATATGACATATATAGCTAGATCTCATACATTCGAAATGAGGGACACAATGTAACAGTACAAACTGTCACTGGTCAACAAAATAAGTAAGAAACACACATGTCTTCGGACTGAACAAGTGTCATCATCACACAACAATCACTCACTCACTCACACACACACATATTTATATAACACTCGTACTAGAGTAAACACATGGACTATAAACTGGAACAAATTAGATGAACACACACATACACAAATACGAATATGATACTACAGGATACTATTCTAATACTCTCAGATGAACAAAATAAGTACTACTAATCAAGCACAAATCTGAAACTGACCAAATTTCAAGCACAACTCAAATCTGAACATTACAAGGCATTACACATCTCAGCTTATAGAAATTCAGAGAATATAGAGAGGATAAAAGAGAGATAGCAACAGTTTATGGTTCAGATTAGGAGCAGCAGGGGCGTTTGAGAAAAGGAGCAGCAAGAAAGAGGAGCAGCGGAAGTTTTGGGGAGAAGTAATAACAGCCAGCAGTTGGTTCAGATAACGAGCAGCAGCCTGTAGCAGAGGCGTGAGGAGAAGGGAGCAGCAGCAGTTATGGTTCAGGGAGGAAGACGAGGAGACAGCAGCAGGAGGTCAAGGGGAAAAAGAAGAAGTAGTGGGGGCGTGGAGAGAAGAGCAACATCATGAGTTAGGAGAAGTAGAGCAGCAAAACGGGGGCGCCCTCATGCGGATGACCAGACGCTTGTGTTCCCCTTTTTCTGGTTGGGCACGCGAGGTACGGCGGTGGCTGGAGATGGTGGATGGATGGCGCAGTGAAGGTGGAGATGGATCGATGATGGTGGATGCTGGTGATGGCGCGGTGGCGCGGCTGCGATGGATGGATGGTGTAGGGGGAGGAGAGTGATGGCGCGCGGCGGTGCTAGTGGTGATGGTGATGTGGTGGGAGTGCGATGGCACGGGTGGAGGTGCTGCGGGGTTGTGGAGCAGGTGGAGGTGCTTGGTGGCGCGCCGCCACGCCGGCCTGGCCGCGGCGGCGGCCGGAGGTGGAAGAAGGAGGCGGGGGAAAGAGGGGATGGAGATGCCAGGCACCGATTTGCAATGAGGTGCGGCTAGGGATTTCATTCCCCTCTCTGATCTGCCACATTTGCACATTGGCCCTCCTCTTCTCTTCATTTCTTCCCAAGAAGATCCTCCTCTTCTTTTAGTTTGCTCCCCTACATTACTTCTTTCCTTCATGCTCAAGCCTTGACGTATTTCTTTCATGCCCTTCTCTCTTCTCGTTAGCAACATAGTAGAAGTCTTGACGATTATAGTGCCTTTGCGCACTTTTCTGCAAAATAAACAATTCACTAGTCAACATTCTCTTTTATGATTATCATTCGAATATTCAACAAGTCGTAGCAAGAATGGATGGATATAACTCAATAAATGGTGAATTTGTGTGCCCAAATAGTATATAAGAAATGTGCTTATCAAGTTCCCCCACACTTAAATCTTTACTTGTCCTCAAGTAAAGGCAGATAACAAGAGCGAGATAGTGAATAGTGAGCTGATTAGAGAATGTCCAAGTGAAGTAGATCTCTAAACAATGCATGCTCTTGGACTTAGCTAGTGAAAATTGATGGTTAAGAGTGCTACAAAGCAGTAGGATACTAGTAAGCATGACCATTTTAAACTTTTACAATGATAAAAGAGGATCAACAAGTTTAAATGATGACTGCGCCAAATGGTTCCTAAAGAGAGCATGATCCAAAAAATAAATAAAAAGAACTTGAACTTGTGATCAGATCACTTATTACCAGGAACATTGTGGTTGAACCACTTATTGAATTTGAAGGAAGCAATGATAATATTTTATTGGTCTTACCAAAGGAACATACCACCGATCCCGAGAACATGGTATACACCTGGCTCGACCAATTATTAGTTTTTTTTGTTTGTTTGTCTCCCCAAAGGAACATACCACCGATCCCGAGAACATGGTATACACCTGGTTCGACAATTACATTTTATAATATTATTAATTACTGCCCAAGCTAACCCGATTTCACATGCCACCGATCCCGGGAACATGACATGCTACTGCAGGTAGCCAGACTTATTTATTCATTATTACTTATCTTAAATGAACAATGCATAAGAACAAAAACAGGAATCATCACTTCTCCATGTCTGGTTCACATGCTACCGATCCAGGGAACATAGCATGCTAATCCATAGTGGTTAGGTGATTGCTCTCAATGGGAAGACACTTGGCACAAATTCAGCATCTAAACGTGGTGATCTAGGTGTATCGAGGTAAAAGCAGAAAATGATTAAGTTTTCTAGTGTACTAGGGATTTGAGCACTCAAAACTAATAGCTTTCACTAATTTCAGCAAAACAAGCAATATGTAGATCACTAGTTTACATGGCATTCAACAATCAGTTCGCATATTCACATCAAGCATCATATGTCAAAGGTAAAATTCAGTGGGACGACATTTAAGAAATGGCTCAAGCAACCCAAATATCAAATGATTTCAGCATGTATCAATGGATGATATATTAAGATTCGGGTCATGAAACAGCCCACCGGGCTTATATGATGTAGGTCTCACACAATCACTCTCTGAACTGCAGCTCTTCTCTTTTTGCTTCTATATCCTCATGCCTCCTCCAGCTTCTCTCTTCATGTGTGCCCCTTGCTTCTCCTCATCCCCATGCTCTGAGTCCACCAGGGTCCCAAGGTATGTCACCTCGAACCTGGTCAGCATGAAGTGAACGATGCAGAAGCAAAAACCTGAAAGAGCACTCAACCAAAGAGACAATGCAAGTGGTAGGGATAATACCCTCCAAGTCATCAATCGAATATCCAATTACATAAGCATAGCTATAAAGCACATGTTTAGGATGGTAGAAATCAGCAAGGTCAACACTAACATGAGGATGATATTTATCATTAAGCTCAATACTAGCATGGGAGTGATATGTTTCATTAAGCATAGGACTAGCACGAGGAAAGTAACTGTGATCATCATTAATGTGAGTAATGCCACTAACAGGGTATATATGATCATATACAAGAAAATACTTTTCCAAATCTACTTTAACAGATGGCATCATGCAATGCAAGGTAGAAGCAAAGGAATCATAAGGACGCATGTCATCGAGAGGATTGGGTAAACCTGACACATCACGCTCTGGTATGACAATAGGCAAATGAATCTCATGTTCTTCATCTTCATCTACAGCAGCTTCTTTTACTTCTTCAGGAGGGATAGACATTGGATCTTCAACTTGATCACTTGGGCATTTGAGCTCTGGATCATCTTGTGCCTTGGCTACGAGTACATCTTCAATCTGAGGTATCTCTTCCTCAAGGCACTTGCTATCTTTCTCAGCTGGATGTGACGGTATTGGAACCTCACATGTATCAAGGGGAATCCCAGAATTACTCAGCTCAAGCTGTGAAGAAATAGTACTGCCAGCGTTGATGTTCTTCTCAATCTTCTTTACTTCTTCCACTAGCTCATTCCCACTCTTGATCTTCTTCATTTCATCTAGTATAACCTTCCTAATAGGATCATCCTCGGCACTCCAAGTGAACTCAAGACTCAAAAGTGCGAGCTTGTCTATGTCATCGAACTCATCTTGAGTAGGCACTTGTGTTGAAGGTGTTGGTTGACCAAATGGAGGACCATTTAACTTCATTGGCAACATCTCCTGGTGCTTAGGTATATGAATAGGAGCTGAATAAGACTGTTGTGGAGCATAGTTGTGGCTCTCCTCTTCATACCTAAATCCCTGCATTGGATAACTAGAGGCAAACGATGAGATCTCAGGGTTGTTGTTCCTATATGACATATTATGGTTTCCAGGCCACCCATATGAGTAATTTTTTTGGCATGAGCCATGCTGTTGAGCAAAGTTCATACCAAAACAATCCGGAGGATGAGAGTAACCACGCTGACATTCAGCAGGTGAATGGCCCTGAAATCCACAAATATGGCATGTAGGAGCAACATAAGGATGGCCTCTAGAATAAGCATCATAATAGCTAGGCATATCCTCAAAAACTACACCTCGCTGCCGAGCTAAATCATCTAACTGATAGGAAATCTTACTTATCAAGTCTTGAACACTTTCCGTGCTATTGCTCACATAAGCATGATGGTCTGAGTTGAATGCCATTTCCATGAAGACAATCCAACCTACAAAACAAACAAGAAAAGGAACAGAAAATAACTAGAACAGTGGTTAGGGGTTAGATATATATCACATATAAATGTCACAAAAGGAAAACAAGAAAAACCTAGTCTATAGTGTAACACAATCGCTCGACGCTAGTCCCCGGCAATGGCGCCAAAATGATCGATTGTAATATAGCGGGGTTTTTACGCCCCAAACTACGAGTGTCGTGTTCTCCTCAGGGACTAGGCGATGGCAACTATATTCGGCTAAAGCATGGTAATACAATTCAGATGAAGGGAACAGAAAATAAACCTAAACTATCAAGATTGTCGCCAATGAAAATGCGGACAAGCAAAGGTAGATACAGATTTTACTAACTTTCTTTTTGGTATTTTTGTAATACTTGAGAAATTAAGATACTAACACAAGCTAACATCAATGACAAGAGAAGTAAAAAGGACATGAACATAACACACACATATGTGTATATATCACAAGAACAATAAACTGGACACTAATCATCAGCAAGTACATAATATATATGACATATATAGCTAGATCTCATACATTCGAAATGAGGGACACAATGTAACAGTACAAACTGTCACTGGTCAACAAAATAAGTAAGAAACACACATGCCTTTGGACTGAACAAGTGTCATCATCACACAACAATCCCTCACTCACACACACACACACACACACACATATTTATATAACACTCGTACTAGAGTAAACACATGGACTATAAACTAGAACAAATTAGATGAACACACACAAACACAAATACGAATATGATACTACAGGATACTGTTCTAATACTCTCAGATGAACAAAATAAGTACTACTAATCAAGCACAAATCTGAAACTGACCAAGTTTCAAGCACAACCCAAATCTGAACATTACAAGGCATTGCACATCTCAGCTTATAGAAATTCAGAGAATATAGAGAGGATAAAAGAGAGATAGCAGCAGTTTATGGTTCAGATTAGGAGCAGCAGGGGCATTTGAGAAAAGGAGCAGCAAGAAAGAGGAGCAGCGACAGTTTTGGGGAGAAGTAATAGCAGCCAGCAGTTGGTTCAGATAAGGAGAAGCAGCCTGTAGCAGAGGCGTGAGGAGAAGGGAGCAGCAGCAGTTATGGTTCAGGGAGGAAGACGAGGAGACAGCAGTAGGAGGTTAAGGGGAAAAAGAAGAAGCAGTGGGGGCGTGGAGAGAAGAGCAACATCATGTGTTAGGAGAAGTAGAGCAGCAAAACGGGGGCGCCCTCACGCGGATGACCAGACGCCTATGCTCCCCTTTGTCTGGTTGGGCGCGCGAGGTACGGCGGTGGCTGGAGATGGTGGAGGGATGGCGCAGTGAAGGTGGAGATGGATCGATGATGGTGGATGCTGGTGATGGCGCGGTGGCGCGGCTGCGATGGATGGATGGTGTAGGGGGAGGAGAGTGGTGGCGCGCGGTGGTGCTGGTGGTGATGGTGATGTGGTGGGAGCGCGATGGCACGGGTGGAGGTGCTGCGGGGTTGTGGAGCAGGTGGAGGTGCTGGGTGGCGCGCCGCCACGCCGGCCTGGCCGCGGCGGCGGCCGGAGGTGGAAGAAGGAGGCGGGGGAAAGAGGGGATGGAGATGCCAGGCACCGATTTGCAATGAGGTGCGGCTAGGGATTTCATTCCCCTCTCTGATCTGCCACATTTGCACATTGGCCCTCCTCTTCTCTTCATTTCTTCCCAAGAAGATCCTCCTCTTCTTTTAGTTTGCTCCCCTACATTACTTCTTTCCTTCACGCTCAAGCCTTGACGTATTTCTTTCATGCCCTTCTATCTTCTCGTTAGCAACATAGTAGAAGTCTTGACGATTATAGTGCCTTTGCGCACTTTTCTGCAAAATAAACAATTCACTAGTCAACATTCTCTTTTATGATTATCATTCGAATATTCAACAAGTCGTAGCAAGAATGGATGGATATAACTCAATAAATGGTGAATTTGTGTGCCCAAATAGTATATAAGAAATGTGCTTATCACTGGAGGAACTCTGCAGGGTCAGCCGTGCCGTCGTAGCGGGGAGGCAGGTCCGGCTTGAACTTGTCGGGCCACGCGACGCTGCGTAGCTCGGGGGTGAAGGCGCGGCAGCCCGCTGTGGCCACAGGAGCCCTTGGGCGACGAAGAGCTTGGTCCTGCGGGTCCCCATGCGCTGCAGCTCGGAGCATCGCGGGGTCTTGACGTGCCGGAGCAGGGAGCGCTCGAGTAGATTCTCGAGGGCGTGGGACTTCTTGGCAGCTCTGCTCCTGCCGCGATGGCGCCTGACGGGGCGGGTTCCACTCAGGGGCCGCGCGCCTCGGAGCCAGGGCGCCTTCTCGAGGGGGAGGCGGCTGAGGCGCCCCGGGAGCTTCATTGCCCGCGCAGGGCGGGGCGCGGTGCAGCGAGAAGGACGGCGCGGGGGAGCCCCCAGCGGCGCGGACGAGCTCGGCGACTCGGTCGAGCCACTGCTCGTAGACGTCGTTGATTGGGCGGTAGCGCAGGAGCTCGTTTGCCGCGATGAGCGCAGCTCCAGCCTCCATGGCCGCGCGGGGTGCACAAGACGAAGAACCAGCAGGGGTAAGCGAGGGTGTAGCAGTGCGGCCGTCTCGCCTCATGGATGGGTGCTGGGACGATGCTTGCTGCTCGTCCCCCGCCGGGCCGGTGGCGGCGTTGACGGCGGGTGACGGGGAACGACGGGGGCGCCCGCCGACGGGGGCCGTCTGGGCGACGCGGGAAGCGAGGGCGGCTCGACGCTTGGCGCGGGCCCGACGAGCGTCTGACATGGACGCGATGGTTGGAGAAGAACAGGGCGACGGGAGGCGAATTCCGGCGCACCCCTACCTGGAGCACCAAATGTCGAATTTTGGGTTCTGGCAGACCCTTGAGGTTCAAACACTGGGGTGCGCGCGGAGATTACGCCCTCTGTCTACCTGCTCCTCACCGAATCGCTAGGACCTAAACTACGAAAAGATCAACACAAGAGACATATGGTTTATACTGGTTCGAGCCACCATTGTGGTGTAATACCCTACTCCAGTGTGTGGTGTGGTGGATTGCCTCTTGGGCTGATGATGGACAATACAAGGAAGAACAGCCTCGCGAGGGTCTGTTCTTGGCTGGTGCGATGAACTGCTAGGAGGAGCTCAGTCGCCCTATCTCTCTCTTTCTATCCTAGATGTATGCCAGATACCAGATGATGATCTCTTCTACCCTGGGGGTGGCTAGTCCTATTTTATAGGCAAAGGCCCTGGGCCTCTTCCCAAATATTGAGCGGGAAGGGCGCCAACAATTGGCCATTTTGAAGGGGAACAACGGATACACTTATCCTGACTAAAGTTGGTCCTCGCCTATCAAAGGCTCTGGTGGTGACGCGGGCTTGGGCTCCACAGTGACCTCCATCCTGCCGTTGGACTGGTCTTGGTATTGTTGCACCGAAATGGATGCCTTTGCTTGATGCTCTGCCTGCGCTTGCTCCCTTTGCACCAAAGAGGAAAGGAGGACACTGCGCGGGCTGGCGCCCGACTGGCGCCCTTGGTCGTCATGGCTTGCGTCATGGGCACCTCGCGAGGTACCCTGCCTTAAACTCTCCGCCTCCTCGTGAACCATCCTGATGAGGTCGTGCCTGAGGAAGCTCCCTATCGTCCGCCCCGCGAGGCTTGACCCCTCGCGAGGGTCTTGAGCTTGTGTTGATGAAGATGGGTTGTGCTGGGGCCCCCTTTGAGCCACGCCGCAAGCCGTAGGCAGGCAAGTCTGGGGACCCCCGTTCCCAGAACGCTGACAGAAGATGTCCGCGGAGCTGAACTCCAAGACCGGCGTCCAATCAGGTTTGATGGACACGGAAGCACGCGGTCCGGAAGCCATGGCCGGAGACGAGTCCGAGGTTCCGGTGACACAGGCCCAGCTCGATATTGGGTCTGTGTGCAGCTCGAGCGCCGCTGAGTCTGCGACCTCCGTGGCGGGGTTATGCTTCCCGTCTTCGGACGACGCAGCCCGCTCCGGCTCTAGGGCCAGGGCGGTCACATGCGCTATCTCCTGCGCGCGGCTAGATGACAGATCTAGGTCATGTTCATCATGGTGGCCGGGGACAGCCATCATGGGCTCGAACCCGTCGAAGATCAAGTCTCCACAAATATCGGCCACAAAATTCAGGCTTCCAAATCTGACCTAATGGCCAGGGGCATAACTATCAATCTGCTCTAAATGGCCAAGCGAGTTGGCCCGTAGTGCGAAGCCGCCGAATACGAAGATCTGACCAGGGAGGAAGATCTCCCCCTGGACTGCGTTGTTGTAGATGATTGATGGAGCCATCAAGCCTTCTGGTGACGACGCAGCGGAACTCTCAATGAAAGCACCAATGTCGGTGTCAATACCGGCGGATCTCGGGTAGGGGGTCCCAAACTGTGCGTCTAAGGCTAATGGTAACAGAAGGCGGGGGACACAATGTTTACCCAGGTTCGGGCCCTCTCTATGGAGGTAATACCCTACTTCCTGCTTGATTGATCTTGATGAATATGAGTATTACAAGAGTTGATCTACCACGAGATCGTAATGGCTAAACCCTAGAAGTCTAGCCTATGAGATTATGATTGTTTTCCTATGGACTAATCCCTCCGGTTTATATAGACACCGGAGGGGGCTAGGGTTACACAAAGTCGGTTACAGAGAAAGGAATCTACATATCCGAATCACCAAGCTTGCCATCCACGCAAAGGAGAGTCCCATTCGGACACGGGAAGAAGACTTCTAAACCGGAGGGGGCTAGGGTTACACAAAGTCGGTTACAGAGAAAGGAATCTATATATCCGAATCACCAAGCTTGCCATCCACGCAAAGGAGAGTCTCATCCGGACACGGGAAGAAGTCTTCTATCTTGTATCTTCATAGCCCAACAGTCTGGCTCAAGTATATAGTCCGGCTGTCCGAGGACCCCTTAGTTCAGGACTCCCTCAGCGGCGCCCCCCATCATAAGAGTTGGTAGGTGGAGGTTGGGGGTGGGGAGAACCTTTTTTCAGTTCTTAAAACGTTCTATGATATTTATTAAGAAGAAAAGGAGCAATAGAAAAAGAAAATATACACGGAATGCTAGCTCCCACACCGGGTCAACCCACTTACCTTCAACGCGTTGGCAGCGGGTCCGCGATTGTTTGAGTTCCACCGCATATAACTCACCAACTCAAATAGGAGCACATTATGCTGCCCATACTAATGGGAACTCAGAATGTCGAGCTATCTCATAGGAGTTTCCCTCAACTGGGCCGGCCCACGAAGGCAACTAGCGGTGAAAAAATGAACGATTAAGCGGGTCCGCGATTGTTTGAGTTCCACCGCATATAACTCACCAACTCAAATAGGAGCACATTATGCTGCCCATACTAATGGGAACTCAGAATGTCGAGTTATCTCATAGGAGTTTCCCTCAACTGGGCCGGCCCACGAAGGCAACTAGCGGTGAAAAAATGAACGATTAAACAACACTGCTTCCACTCGGATTCGAACCCGCGACCGCAAGCCAGTAAACAGGGGTAGCTTGCCACTGCGCCCATTTCAGTTTACTGGTCAAATGGCAATGCGAACACTTAAGACCTAGTCACACTGGTAGATCGGATTATTTTTCCTTTTTCCAATCTTTTGTTGTAAATTCTGATTATATTTTTTACAAGTAGAACGTTTTTGACATAACCCACGAGTTTTAAAAAAATGTTAGCAATTTTTCGAATTTGCAAGCAAATTTGAAAAACAGGAAATTTTTTGAAGTTGTGGACGAATATTGAAAAACAGGAACATTTTTTTAATTATGATCAATTCTCAATAAACACAAAAAAGTTTTTCGAAAATGTGAACAAGTTTCTAAATAGTGATTTTTTTAAAAACATGAATATTTTTTATAGGAGAATAAATTTTGAATTGTGAACATTTTTTTTGTAAACATGAATATTTTCAAAAACATGAACTTTTTTTGTAAACATGAACATTTTTAGAATTTTCAAACAAAATTTTGAAATGGGAACAATTTTTAAAATAACGAACAATTTTCGAAATGGAGAACAATTTTGAAAATCCCAAACAAATGTGAAATTAGAACATTTTTTAATACATGAACAAAATTTTGAAAAAATAATAACATTTTTTTTTAATTTTTGAACAATTTTTGAAAAGAGGAACATTTTTTGAAATACATGTCATAATTTAAAATTTTCTCAAAAAATGAAAAAAAATCCAACAATTTTTGAAAAAAAAACAGGAACATTCTTTGAAAATTCGAAACCAAAATTTGAAACTGGGAACATTTTTTGAATTTGTGGTTTTCGTTTGAAAAACAGGAAATATTTTTTAATTCGAAGAAAATATGTAAAACAGGAACATTTTTTGAAATTCAGAAACAAAATTTTAAAATAAACTTGAAAAGAAAAACAAAGAGAAAGAAACAAAAAAAAGAAAAGAAACAACGAAAAAGAAGAGAAATAGAAAAAAGGAAAACGAAAAAGAAAAGGCTGGTTCAGGAACCTTCTAGAAGGTTCCCAAAACCGGAAAAAAAAACCCGGCTAGAAACGTCTTAGAAGGTTCCCAAAATCGGTGTCTGCTGAAACGGTAAAATCGGCCGGCCCACTCGATCGCTCGCTCGCACCTCCTCTGTGCGAAGCGTCGACAGCTTGCCGCAACGCGCGGCAAGTAGGATTTCCACGTACCAATCTAATAGGAATCGCGTACGGGCGACGACTCGCGGACCGGGCCATTAGCGTTGTTTGCTCACTATGCTCTGTTGGCTTGGTCTTGTCTGGTTATAATTGGTTTATTTATTTTATCTTTTCAACTTTTTTTCTTTGTTTTTATTTGTTTTCTACCAGTTTCTTCAAAAAATTTCTTTACTTTTCTTTGTTTTTTCCACCTTTTGTTCTTCATTGTACTTTGATTTTCTTTGTCTCTTTCTTAGCATTCTTCCGGTTTTGTTTCTTTGTCTCTTATTATCGGTTTTTATTTTTTCCAATACATATATGTTTTTTTCTCATCCAATGTACATTTTGACGGCACACATGAAACATTTTTCTCATACATGTTGGACATTTTTCAAATAACTGATGTACATCTTTTTAAAATGCATGATTTGAACAATTTTTGAATACATGGTAGCATTTTTCAAATGCAGGTTGTACATCTTTGTACTGTCAATAAACACTTTTTAAACTACGTGAATATTGGTTTACATTATTTTTATGGACAAATTTTTGAAACATGCGAATAATGTTTAAAGTATCATGTACGTTTTTTAGTGGAATCAAACATTTTCTTAACAAATGTGGACATTTTTTACATTTTACATAGAATTTTAAAAAATGCATAATTATTTTTCCAAATTCGGGGAAACTTCCATAAAATTTCACATTTTCCTGTTGGTAAGAAACATTTTTCTGGATTCCGCGAACACTGCTTTTACGTTGTATACACATTAAAACAATCCATAAATATTTTCTGAAATGCCGGAACATTTTGTGTTTGTCACAAACATTTTTTTTGAGTTAACAACACATTCTAAAACTACGCCAGCAAATTATTTGTACTATGTGAAAAATTCAAATTCTTCTATTAATTTCCTAAATTACCTTATTTTTTGAAATATATGAATTTAATTTAGAATATGCTCCTTCTGAATACAAGTAGAAACGATAAACATAAACATCAGCTTGGTGTCCCACGTCCTTCTGGCCGGCCAACCAATGGGCCGAGTAGGCGAGGCAGCCGTCTGCCTCATAATAACCGGAATATCCTATTTGACGCTCCTTGCGTCAAACTGCCGGCGCTTCGCACAGGCGAGCGGACCGAGCAGCGACGCAAAGAGCCGGCCCAGTTTTTTGCGCCATCAACCGCCACTAGTATTTTACAGGTTTTTCTGTTTTCTATTTTTTGTTTCTGTTTATTTTCTTTTATTTTTCTTTTTTTCGTTTTCTGTTTCTTTTTTCCTTTTCATGGTTATTCTATCTTTTTTAAACTAAGTTTATGTTCGAAAATTGTTTATAAATTTTTAAAATTGTTCTTGCTTTTTAAAAAATGTTCGAAATTATAAAAAAAGTTTGTTAGAAACATTATAATTTCGAAAAATGTTCGTGATTTTGGAAAAGTGTTCTTGTTTTCATAAAATGTTGCAAATGCTTTTGTTCAGACTTTTCAAAAAATGTTTGGGTGCTAAAAAATGTGCATGGTTTTCAAAAAATGTTTCATGATTTCAAAAAATGTTTTTGTTTAAATTTTAGAAAAATGTTCTTCCTTAAAAATTTGTTCACATTTTAGAAAAATGTTCATATTTCAAAAAATGCTTTTGCGTTTCATAAAGTCATTCTTTTTTTCCTTTTAAAATAAATGATTGGCTTTTAGTAAAACTCCAAATTTTTCAGAATTTGTTAGCCTTGTCTATAATATGTTCAACACTCCGAAATATGTTCCCTTTTTCAAATTTTGTTCTCACATTAAAAAAAATGTTTGTGTTTTAGAAAATTCTTCTGGAATTCGCAAAATGTTCGCATTTTAGAAAAATTTTTAAGAGTTCAAAAAATGTCCCTGTTTTCAAATTTTGTTCTAATTTTTTAAAAATGTTCACATTTTTCAATTATTCTTCACAGTTTTTAAATATTGTTTATGTTTTCAATATTTCAAAATTCTATTCACGCTTTCAAACATTTTTCAAATTTTTATAAATTAATTCATTATTTCCAAGAGTTTGGATCTCTGTCTTTACATTCTTTACTACTTTGCGCTTATTGTATGTTAGAAGCACTGGCCTGGCCGAGTGGCTAGCGAGAATGGTTCGTGAGCTGGAGGTAAGCAGTTCGAATCCCACCTCCGTCTGATTTGTTGCTATATTTTTAAATCGTCAGGATGGCTAAATGGGCCGGCCCAGTCGGGGCTCCGTGTGTGCGTCGCGGCAGCAATTTGCCGCAGAGCGCGGCACATAGGAGGTCCCCAAATAACGGCCAAATCCTATTTGGTACAGGGCGCACACCCCCCGTGTACACATAGTCTTATAGCGGGCCGGCCTATCCTGCTTTCCTTTTCTTAGGAAAACCCCAAAAAATGAGCGTCGACCGCGACTCGAACCCCGCTCGTTCGTTTCACGTAGCTACCACACAAACCAGTTGAACCAGATGACCACATGTGATATAACCGTTCTTTTTCTTCTCTTTATAACATGCGGCGTGAACTTTTTCAAAAGCGACCAAATTTTCACAAAATCGGTGATCTATTTTTAAAATTCGATGAACTTTTCTAAAAATTGATGAATTTTTTTCAAATTTGATGAACTTTTTCTAAAATTGATGAACTATTTTTAAATTTGATGAACTTTTTTTCAAACTCGACGAACTTTTTTCAAACTCGGTGAACTTTTTCAAAATCGATGAACTTTTTTTCAAAATCGATGAACTCTTTTCAGGTCGATGATCTTTTCTTTAAAAATCAATGAACTATTTTCATTTTTGTGATTTTTCTTCAAAATTGATATTCTTTTTATAAGGATTTCACAAAGAAAAACTTTTTTGAGGGAGTTCGATCGAGAGCGAATGTACCTTTCTTTTAGAAAAGAGCGAACGTACCTGTGCGCGATGGACAGCGGTCTTTTCTTTTCCGAGCGAGTTGCGAAGGATGCTGCGCTTTTTTAATGGGCCGGCCCAATTGCTCGTGCTTGTAGGCGCCAGCAACGGGATTGGGCGCTTAGAGCGCTGGCGAGGAGGTCTCCAAATAACGGCAATCCCTATTCGGCGCCTTTAGCGCCGGTTATAGGCGTTTTTGCAAAGTGGCGCATACCCCCACTCCGCGCTGGGCCGGCCCATCTGCCTTTTTTCCTTCTGTTTTTGCTGTTTCCCAGCGGGAACAAAAAATGTGGCCGTGCGTCCATATATGATCTAAGCAACATGCGTCCATATATGATCTGGCCCACTAAAACGATCGAAGGGAACGTAGCCGTGCGGGCAAACCCTATTTGGCGCGGCGTCCTCCTGCGTAGAACCAGCACGCACTAGCCATCCCGCCACCATTCGTTAGGTGACTACTTGCATCTTTTCCTTCTATTCTTCTTTCTACTTTTATTTTTTACCTTTTTTTCTTCCTTGTTCGATGATTTTTTTCTTAAATATCGATAAGCTTCTTAATAAATTCGATAATCCTTTTTCAAAATTGCTGAACTTTTTTCAAATTCGATGACATTTTCAAGTTTGATGAACTTTTTCTAAACTCGATGAACTTTTTTCAAAACTCGATGAACTTTTTAAAAAGTTGGTGAACTTTTTTCAAACTCGGTGAACTTTTCTTGAAATTTGATGAACTTTTTTCAAACTCTGTGAACTTTTCTAAACTCGATGAACTTTTTGAAAAATTGGTGAACTTTTTTCAATCTCAATAAACTTTTCTAGAAATTTGATAAATTTTTTGCAAACTCTATGAACTTTTTAAAAAAATTATGAACTTTTCTTCAAATTTGATGAACTTTTTTCAATCCCGGTGAACTGTTTTTCAAGATCGATGAACCTTTTTTTAAGTTTGTGAACTTTTCTGAAAAAATGATGATATTTTCGAAATCGACGAAACCTTTCAAATTCACATTTTTTTTAAATAATTTTAAAAATTATGTGTTATAATAGAGGGTATTATGCAATAAATAGCTCAAACACACTTACTCTTATAGGGTTGGTGCTTCATGTTGGTCAAAAGTGTCCAGTTTCTCTAGTGGTTAGCAGGTCTGAGACTCTGCTTGAGTAGCACGAGTTCGATTCCTGGTAATGGCGTCTTTTTTTGCAGCGAAAAATCCTATACGCCGCTCGTTGCGTCAAACTGCCGGCGCTTCGCTCCCGGCCCGTTTAACCGTCCAGAGCTCCCGGTTTTGGGAACCTTCTAGAGGTTGCCAGCTGGGTTTTTTCCAGTTTTGGGAACCTTCTAGTAGGTTCCTGAACCAGTTTTTTATTTTCCTTTCTTTTTCTTTTTCTGTTTCTTTTACTTTACTTTTTTTCTTTTTTGTCTTTCAAGTTTATGTTTTCTCTTTCAAAAAAATATTCGCGCTTTTTCAAAAATGTTCGTGAACAAGTTTGTTCTTTTCATTCATAAGTTTGTTCTCAAGATTCAAAAAATGTTCATGCTTTAATAAATTGTCCAAATTTGTTCTTTGTTTCAAAATTTGTTCTCAAGATTCAAAAAATGTTCGTACTTTTAGAAAATATCTATGTTCAAATTTGGTTCTTAATTTAAAAATTTTGTTCTCTAAATTCAAAAAATGTTCGGGATTTTAAAGTTTTGTTCAAAAAATGTTCTCTTCATTCATAAATATGTGCTCAAGATTCAAAAAATGTTCATGCTTTAAGAAATTGTCCAAATTTGTTCTTTGTTTCAAAATTTGTTCTCAATATTCAAAAATTGTTCGCGCTTCCAAATTTGTTCTCCATTTCAAAATTTGTTCTCAAGATTCAAAAAAATGTTTGCACTTTAAAAAATTGTTCGTGCTTCCAAATTTGTTATCCGTTTCAAATTTGTTCTCAAGATTCAAAAAATGTTTGTCAATTAGAAAAATGTTCAGGGAATTTTATAAAATTTCTTGTTTTGAAAATTTGTTCGTAATTTTGAAAAAAATTCGAGTTTTCAAAATATGTTCTCTGTTTCTTTTTGGTTTTTATTTTCCTTTACTTTTTTGTTGTTATTTTTCATGTTTCGTTTGTTTGAAACTTTCAAATATTTGTTCTCAATATTAACAAATGTTCTCGTGTTCAAAATTTGAAAAAATGTTTCGTGTTCAAAATTTGAAAAAATGTTTCGTGTTTTAGAAAATGTTCTGGAATTTTAAAATGTACTTGTTTACAATTTCAGAAAATGTCCAGTAATTTTAAAAAATGTTATAGGTTTCAAAATATATTCATGATTTCAAATAAATATTTCATGGATTTCAAATTAATATTTCATGTTCGTATTAAAAACTCCTACAGACAGCATGTCCGTACCCGTACATTGTTCTTAATATGCTGCGCTGCGTATATGTCACCAATGATTGATTGGTCTGTTGACTATTGTTGCGCCCCCAATAGCGTGAGATCCAGGGTTCGATTCCTAGTAAGCGCGCGCGTTTTTCCCATTTTGTGTTTTTTCAATATTGCGATACACTGCACCAACTGGGCCGGCCCAGGTCAGACTCCTTCTGTGCGTTTGCTCGACTCCTTGCCGCAACGAGCGGCGTATAGGAGCTCCCATAATAGCCGGCTTATAGCCACGCCTAGGGATGTAAATGGTACGGATAATTTCCGCTCCGAATCCGCATCCGCGCCCGTTTTTGAGGATATGGTATGCAATTATGTGAATCCGCCGTATATGGATGCGGATACGGATTTTGACCAATCGGATATCCGACGGATATGGTAGCGGATATGGTATCCCTACTATCCAGCGGATATGGATTATCCGCTATTTTTTGCGGATTATCCGAGGTATGTAAACCGGATTATATCCGACAAAATAAGCCCAACCGTCCGGTCCATATGTATGCCCATTTAGGTTAGTGATTGTTAATTTGCAGTCACCCCATATACTCTACCATAATCGTACGCAGTCACCACATCCAAAATTGGTAGCATAGCAGCGATAGTGCGTACATATCCTTCTTTCCATCGCCATCTTGCATTGTTGCTTCTCCCCGGCCGCCGTTTGCATCTCTGTTAGTTTAACGATGGTCAAAGATGTGCATAGCCGATCAGTTCGTTCCAACAACGGAGGTAAGTGATTTGGTAGATGCACAAAGTCCTGCGCAAGTTTAGAGCCCGATGATCTGTGATCATGTCCGGCTGTCAGTTGATGCCGTGAGCAGCCGCACACCTGTGCCACGACATCAGGCACGCCAACTTCGTAGAGCCTCAACGGCCGACAGGCGTGGCCGACGCTTACAGCGGCCATGCTCGGCAGCCCGGATACGACGATGCTTGCAAATTTGAAAAACAGGAAATTTTTTGAAGTTGTGGACGAATATTGAAAAACAGGAACATTTTTCTAATTATGATCAATTCTCAATAAACACAAAAAAGTTTTTCGAAAATGTGAACAAGTTTCTAAATAGTGATTTTTTTAAAAACATTAATATTTTTTATAGGAGAATAAATTTTGAATTGTGAACATTTTTTTTGTAAACATGAATATTTTCAAAAACATGAACTTTTTTTGTAAACATGAACATTTTTAGAATTTTCAAACAAAATTTTGAAATGGGAACAATTTTTAAAATAACGAACAAATTTTGAGTTTTTAGAAAAAAATTCGAAATGGAGAACAATTTTGAAAATCCCAAACAAATGTGAAATTAGAACATTTTTTAATACATGAACAAAATTTTGAAAAAATAATAACATTTTTTTTTAATTTTTGAACAATTTTTGAAAAGAGGAACATTTTTTGAAATACATGTCATAATTTAAAATTTTCTCAAAAAATGAAAAAAAATCCAACAATTTTTGAAAAAAAAACAGGAACATTCTTTGAAAATTCGAAACCAAAATTTGAAACTGGGAACATTTTTTGAATTTGTGGTTTTCGTTTGAAAAACAGGAAATATTTTTTAATTTGAAGAAAATATGTAAAACAGGAACATTTTTTGAAATTCAGAAACAAAATTTTAAAATAAACTTGAAAAGAAAAACAAAGAGAAAGAAACAAAAAAAAGAAAAGAAACAACGAAAAAGAAGAGAAATAGAAAAAAGGAAAACGAAAAAGAAAAGGCTGGTTCAGGAACCTTCTAGAAGGTTCCCAAAACCGGAAAAAAAAACCCGGCTAGAAACGTCTTAGAAGGTTCCCAAAATCGGTGTCTGCTGAAACGGTAAAATCGGCCGGCCCACTCGATCGCTCGCTCGCACCTCCTCTGTGCGAAGCGTCGACAGCTTGCCGCAACGAGCGGCAAGTAGGATTTCCACGTACCAATCTAATAGGAATCGCGTACGGGCGACGACTCAAGGACCGGGCCATTAGCGTTGTTTGCTCGCTATGCTCTGTTGGCTTGGTCTTGTCTGGTTATAATTGGTTTATTTATTTTATCTTTTCAACTTTTTTTCTTTGTTTTTATTTGTTTTCTACCAGTTTCTTCAAAAATTTTCTTTACTTTTCTTTGTTTTTTCCACCTTTTGTTCTTCATTGTACTTTGATTTTCTTTGTCTCTTTCTTAGCATTCTTCCGGTTTTGTTTCTTTGTCTCTTATTATCGGTTTTTATTTTTTCCAATACATATATGTTTTTTTCTCATCCAATGTACATTTTGACGGCACACATGAAACATTTTTCTCATACATGTTGGACATTTTTCAAATAACTGATGTACATCTTTTTAAAATGCATGATTTGAACAATTTTTGAATACATGGTAGCATTTTTCAAATGCAGGTTGTACATCTTTGTACTGTCAATAAACACTTTTTAAACTACGTGAATATTGGTTTACATTATTTTTATGGACAAATTTTTGAAACATGCGAATAATGTTTAAAGTATCATGTACGTTTTTTAGTGGAATCAAACATTTTCTTAACAAATGTGGACATTTTTTACATTTTACATAGAATTTTAAAAATGCATAATTATTTTTTCCAAATTCGGGGAAACTTCCATAAAATTTCACATTTTCCTGTTGGTAAGAAACATTTTTCTGGATTCCGCGAACACTGCTTTTACGTTGTATACACATTAAAAACAATCCATAAATATTTTCTGAAATGCCGGAACATTTTGTGTTTGTCACAAACATTTTTTTTGAGTTAACAACACATTCTAAAACTACGCCAGCAAATTATTTGTACTATGTGAAAAATTCAAATTCTTCTATTAATTTCCTAAATTACCTTATTTTTTGAAATATATGAATTTAATTTAGAATATGCTCTTTCTGAATACAAGTAGAAACGATAAACATAAACATCAGCTTGGTGTCCCACGTCCTTCTGGCCGGCCAACCAATGGGCCGAGTAGGCGAGGCAGCCGTCTGCCTCATAATAACCGGAATATCCTATTTGACGCTCCTTGCGTCAAACTGCCGGCGCTTCGCACAGGCGAGCGGACCGAGCAGCGACGCAAAGAGCCGGCCCAGTTTTTGCGCCATCAACCGCCACTAGTATTTTACAGGTTTTTCTGTTTTCTATTTTTTTGTTTCTGTTTATTTTTCTTTTATTTTTCTTTTTTTCGTTTTCTGTTTCTTTTTTCCTTTTCATGGTTATTCTATCTTTTTTAAACTAAGTTTATGTTCGAAAATTGTTTATAAATTTTTAAAATTGTTCTTGCTTTTTAAAAAATGTTCGAAATTATAAAAAAAGTTTGTTAGAAACATTATAATTTCGAAAAATGTTCGTGATTTTGGAAAAGTGTTCTTGTTTTCATAAAATGTTGCAAATGCTTTTGTTCAGACTTTTCAAAAAATGTTTGGGTGCTAAAAAATGTGCATGGTTTTCAAAAAATGTTTCATGATTTCAAAAAATGTTTTTGTTTAAATTTTAGAAAAATGTTCTTCCTTAAAAATTTGTTCACATTTTAGAAAAATGTTCATATTTCAAAAAATGCTTTTGCGTTTCATAAAGTCATTCTTTTTTTCCTTTTAAAATAAATGATTGGCTTTTAGTAAAACTCCAAATTTTTCAGAATTTGTTAGCCTTGTCTATAATATGTTCAACACTCCGAAATATGTTCCCTTTTTCAAATTTTGTTCTCACATTAAAAAAATGTTTGTGTTTTAGAAAATTCTTCTGGAATTCGCAAAATGTTCGCATTTTAGAAAAATTTTCAAGAGTTCAAAAAATGTCCCTGTTTTCAAATTTTGTTCTAATTTTTTAAAAATGTTTACATTTTTCAATTATTCTTCACAGTTTTTAAATATTGTTTATGTTTTCAATATTTCAAAATTCTATTCACGCTTTCAAACATTTTTCAAATTTTTATAAATTAATTCATTATTTCCAAGAGTTTGGATCTCTGTCTTTACATTCTTTACTACTTTGCGCTTATTGTATGTTAGAAGCACTGGCCTGGCCGAGTGGCTAGCGAGAATGGTTCGTGAGCTGGAGGTAAGCAGTTCGAATCCCACCTCCGTCTGATTTGTTGCTATATTTTTAAATCGTCAGGATGGCTAAATGGGCCGGCCCAGTCGGGGCTCCGTGTGTGCGTCGCGGCAGCAATTTGCCGCAGAGCGCGGCACATAGGAGGTCCCCAAATAACGGCCAAATCCTATTTGGTACAGGGCGCACACCCCCCGTGTACACATAGTCTTATAGCGGGCCGGCCTATCCTGCTTTCCTTTTCTTAGGAAAACCCCAAAAAATGAGCGTCGACCGCGACTCGAACCCCGCTCGTTCGTTTCACGTAGCTACCACACAAACCAGTTGAACCAGATGACCACATGTGATATAACCGTTCTTTTTCTTCTCTTTATAACATGCGGCGTGAACTTTTTCAAAAGCGACCAAATTTTCACAAAATCGGTGATCTTTTTTTAAAATTCGATGAACTTTTCTCAAAATTGATGAATTTTTTTCAAATTTGATGAACTTTTTCTAAAATTGATGAACTATTTTTAAATTTGATGAACTTTTTTTCAAACTCGACGAACTTTTTTCAAACTCGGTGAACTTTTTCAAAATCGATGAACTTTTTTTCAAAATCGATGAACTCTTTTCAGGTCGATGATCTTTTCTTTAAAAATCAATGAACTATTTTCATTTTTGTGATTTTTCTTCAAAATTGATATTCTTTTTATAAGGATTTCACAAAGAAAAACTTTTTTGAGGGAGTTCGATCGAGAGCGAATGTACCTTTCTTTTAGAAAAGAGCGAACGTACCTGTGCGCGATGGACAGCGGTCTTTTCTTTTCCGAGCGAGTTGCGAAGGATGCTGCGCTTTTTGAATGGGCCGGCCCAATTGCTCGTGCTTGTAGGCGCCAGCAACGGGATCGGGCGCTTAGAGCGCTGGCGAGGAGGTCTCCAAATAACGGCAATCCCTATTCGGCGCCTTTAGCGCCGGTTATAGGCGTTTTTGCAAAGTGGCGCATACCCCCACTCCGCGCTGGGCTGGCCCATCTGCCTTTTTTCCTTCTGTTTTTGCTGTTTCCCAGCGGGAACAAAAAATGTGGCCGTGCGTCCATATATGATCTAAGCAACATGCGTCCATATATGATCTGGCCCACTAAAACGATTGAAGGGAACGTAGCCGTGCGGGCAAACCCTATTTGGCGCGGCGTCCTCCTGCGTAGAACCAGCACGCACTAGCCATCCCGCCACCATTCGTTAGGTGACTACTTGCATCTTTTCCTTCTATTCTTCTTTCTACTTTTATTTTTTTACCTTTTTTTCTTCCTTGTTCGATGATTTTTTTCTTAAATATCGATAAGCTTCTTAATAAATTCGATAATCCTTTTTCAAAATTGCTGAACTTTTTTCAAATTCGATGACATTTTCAAGTTTGATGAACTTTTTCTAAACTCGATGAAATTTTTCAAAACTCGATGAACTTTTTAAAAAGTTGGTGAACTTTTTTCAAACTCGGTGAACTTTTCTTGAAATTTGATGAACTTTTTTCAAACTCTGTGAACTTTTCTAAACTCGATGAACTTTTTGAAAAATTGGTGAACTTTTTTCAATCTCAATAAACTTTTCTAGAAATTTGATAAATTTTTTGCAAACTCTATGAACTTTTTAAAAAAATTATGAACTTTTCTTCAAATTTGATGAACTTTTTTCAATCCCGGTGAACTGTTTTTCAAAATCGATGAACCTTTTTTTAAGTTTGTGAACTTTTCTGAAAAAATGATGATATTTTCGAAATCGACGAAACCTTTCAAATTCACATTTTTTTAAATAATTTTAAAAATTATGTGTTATAATAGAGGGTATTATGCAATAAATAGCTCAAACACACTTACTCTTATAGGGTTGGTGCTTCATGTTGGTCAAAAGTGTCCAGTTTCTCTAGTGGTTAGCAGGTCTGAGACTCTGCTTGAGTAGCACGAGTTCGATTCCTGGTAACGGCGTCTTTTTTTGCAGCGAAAAATCCTATACGCCGCTCGTTGCGTCAAACTGCCGGCGCTTCGCTCCCGGCCCGTTTAACCGTCCAGAGCTCCCGGTTTTGGGAACCTTCTAGAGGTTGCCAGCTGGGTTTTTTCCAGTTTTGGGAACCTTCTAGTAGGTTCCTGAACCAGTTTTTTATTTTCCTTTCTTTTTCTTTTTCTGTTTCTTTTACTTTTCTTTTTTTCTTTTTTGTCTTTCAAGTTTATGTTTTCTCTTTCAAAAAAATATTCGCGCTTTTTCAAAAATGTTCGTGAACAAGTTTGTTCAAAAAATGTTCTTTTCATTCATAAGTTTGTTCTCAAGATTCAAAAAATGTTCATGCTTTAAGAAATTGTCCAAATTTGTTCTTTGTTTCAAAATTTGTTCTCAAGATTCAAAAAATGTTCGTACTTTTAGAAAATATCTATGTTCAAATTTGGTTCTTAATTTAAAAATTTTGTTCTCTAAATTCAAAAAATGTTCGGTATTTTAAAGTTTTGTTCAAAAAATGTTCTCTTCATTCATAAATATGTGCTCAAGATTCAAAAAATGTTCATGCTTTAAGAAATTGTCCAAATTTGTTCTTTGTTTCAAAATTTGTTCTCAATATTCAAAAATTGTTCGCGCTTCCAAATTTGTTCTCCATTTCAAAATTTGTTCTCAAGATTCAAAAAAATGTTTGCACTTTAAAAAATTGTTCGTGCTTCCAAATTTGTTATCCGTTTCAAATTTGTTCTCAAGATTCAAAAAATGTTTGTCAATTAGAAAAATGTTCAGGGAATTTTATAAAATTTCTTGTTTTGAAAATTTGTTCGTAATTTTGAAAAAAATTCGAGTTTTCAAAATATGTTCTCTGTTTCTTTTTGGTTTTTATTTTCCTTTACTTTTTTTGTTGTTATTTTTCATGTTTCGTTTGTTTGAAACTTTCAAATATTTGTTCTCAATATTAAAAAATGTTCTCGTGTTCAAAATTTGAAAAAATGTTTCGTGTTCAAAATTTGAAAAAATGTTTCGTGTTCAAAATTTGAAAAAATGTTTCGTGTTTTAGAAAATGTTCTGGAATTTTAAAATGTACTTGTTTACAATTTCAGAAAATGTCCAGTAATTTTAAAAAATGTTATAGGTTTCAAAATATATTCATGATTTCAAATTAATATTTCATGGATTTCAAATTAATATTTCATGTTCGTATTAAAAACTCCTACAGACAGCATGTCCGTACCCGTACATTGTTCTTAATATGCTGCGCTGCGTATATGTCACCAATGATTGATTGGTCTTTTGACTATTGTTGCGCCCCCAATAGCGTGAGATCCAGGGTTCGATTCCTAGTAAGCGCGCGCGTTTTTCCCATTTTGTGTTTTTTCAATATTGCGATACACTGCACCAACTGGGCCGGCCCAGGTCAGACTCCTTCTGTGCGTTTGCTCGACTCCTTGCCGCAACGAGCGGCGTATAGGAGCTCCCATAATAGCCGGCTTATAGCCACGCGCCCACGCCCGACGTTCGTGGCGTGTTATATAATGGGGTGACGTGAACCATGGGCCGGGCCAGGTAGGTTTTATCGAGTTCTTCCACTCCAGTTTTCTAGTATTTTTTTCAGTGTTGTCTCCAAAATAGTGTTATTATTAATTTTTTGTTCTTTCGGCGTTTTCCATATTTTCACCCAAAATACACGAATATTAACTTTTCAACAAGGTGAACTTTCTTTAAATTAATACACAACCAAAAAGTGAACATTTAAAATAACTTGAGTACTTTTCCAAACTGGGTGTATTTCTTTTGAAAAAAGACGAACACTTCTATAATTATATAATTCTTTTTGATATTCAATAATGTTTGAAAATTGTTCATATATCTATAAAAATATAAAAAGATTCATAGAGGCGGATCCAAGTAATCTCGGCAATTAAACCATGTCAATCGAACGACCTAGACTGTTCCAATGATGAGTTCCCAAAATGTTTAACATGTAAATAATATCACACTAAATATCACCGTATGTGTTAACCACATAATTAATGCATAATTTACGTCCTACCTAATATCAATGAGTAATTGATTTCTTTCCTAATATTAAATTGTCTTGCAGGTATGTATTTACTAGTTTTACAAAATATTCATATGTTTTTTAAGTTTTCATAAATTTGGAAATATGTTCATCTATTTTACAGAATATTCAAGAAAACATAAAATCTTTCATGTATTTTCAAGAAATTAACTTGTCAAAGAATATTAAAAAAAGGAAGAACATGTAAAATGAAATAATAGTAAATGGAAAATAAATGTATTTATTTAGAAAATAAAAGGGAAATAAAACCTGGAAAGGAGACATAAAATGAAAATAAAAAGTAGAAAAAGGAAGAAAAAAATCTAGAGTGAAATTTGTCTCAAACCGGTAGGTAGAAAATAGAAAATGATACACTAGAACAAACCGCTGGAATCGGTGCCCGTTTCTGTGCTGCTGAAGTTAGGACGCCCATAGTTTCTCGCCATGTGTGGCATCTCGAACATCGACCAACGAGCATTATATAGGTATTGTCGGCTTTTCCTATTCCATGTCTATTTTTTTGAGGGCGGTGTCAATACTTTATTGATCAATACAAATATTCAGAGGAATAGAAACTGGGTTATGAGGATTGGTAAGCCACATATGGCGACCTTGATCAAGCATAGGAGAGTATTTGGTAAGGCTACGAGCTTCAAGATTTTATGCTCGACCTTCAAAGAGAACAGAACTACTAGTAAACTTACTAGACCTAACAACAAATTCTCTTATGATGGTGATGTAGGAGCCTTCAGTACCTTCCTTAATATCATTAACTATTGGCTTTGCAGTCATAAGCAATAATGACTCTAGATAGAGAAAGATCTTCAACCAACCCTAGTGCTTGGCGACAGGCTAGGGCCTCCAAGGTTGCCAGATCTATAACACCCGGGAAGGCAATCAAAGAGGAGCCCAGGTATCTACTATCCCAACCTTCGTGTATTGCCGTTGTAGCATCAACATCTCTATGGCGGGAACCGACCATCTACTTTTGTTTTAGCATGACCAACAGGTGGTGGCTTCCATGTCTACGTTTAACCCCTATTCCATTTCTAGTATGGGGGTGCCAATCAACCCCCCCCCCCCCCCCCGCACACGCTTATTTTGGTCAGCCCACTAAGGCTTTAGTATTGTTTATACCCTTTTGATGTTGCAAAGGTTCCGTCAGTTTTTTACCGGTTTTCTTCCATTTTTTATTTTCACTTTTTCCTTTTTGCTATATTTTGTTTCATGTTTTTTTAATTCAAGAACAAATTGGAAATTCATAAACAAATTAAATTCACGTGCATTTATAGATTCATGATTTTTTTAAATCTATTTAGTTTCTTTCAAATATTTGAATTTTTTTAAAATCTTAATATTTTTTAAAAAATTACAAACTTTTATTCATGAAGGTTTTTAAAATTCGTGATCATTTTGTAAAATTTGATAAAGGTATTAATTCACAAACCTTTGTTGTATTCATAAATATTTTTAAAATTTTGGAACATTTTATAAATTCACAATTGTTCTAAAATTTATGAGTGTTTTTTGAAATTCACAAACATTCTTAAATTAATGAATACTTTTTTTTTTGAAGAGAATAGAACATATTTTAGTAGCAAATCGACCAAACTAAAAAATCGATGGAAGAAACCGGTCAAAAACAATCTCCTAGGGGGCTATCCAAAATATTGGATTTCCCATCTGGGCTGCCTGGCGCATCGTCGGCCAGTAGATGCGGGCTTGCCCTGGTGACTGACATCCGCTACACACAATCACCGGACTCCGTTATTTGCGTTGATTACCTCCAATTCATCTATATACCTTCCTACAAATAACGCAAAGAAGACGAGTGCTTAAAAAGTCCCAGCCGCTGCTAGTGGTCCATGCCCAGTTCAGAGACCAAAGGCACCGCCCCCTAACTTCAAATAACCAATTACTGTGGATGCCTGGTACGTCTACGGATGAAATTAACACCGTATTTGCACATTTATGTCAAGTTTTAAAACTAGTTTGATGTATTTTTCAAGTTCATGCACTAAAGTGAACATCCATGGCAAGTTCAAGCACCACCGGTGTATTTACCTCTGCAAAATTCATGTTGATGCGGGAATCAGGCTTGAAAGAAGAGGATCAGTTGCAACAATATGCAGGGACTACCGAGGTAATTTCATGGGCAGTTCATCTTTGATTATTGATGGAGTGGATGATCCATCTCTGATGGATACCATAGCGTGTAGGGAGGCTCTCTGCCTTGCAGAAGACCTACACGTAAACTAGTTTGTGGTAGCATGCACTCAAAACAGGTTGTAGATGATATTTTGTAGAACAACCAAGGTAAAGGAGGAGCAATCATTAAGGAGATCAAAACCCGAACTGCATCGTTTACTTGTTCTTTTGTTTTTGAAGGGCGTGACTCAAATTTTGGGGCACGTAGATTACCTAAATTTTCGCTCTCTTTAGCTCACGGGCATTATGTGTGGTTTGGCCAGCCGCATAATGTAACCTCTATCCCACTCTATGTGGATTTCGATGAATAAAACAGGCTTTTACCCCTCAAAAACAAAAAAACCGGACTCCTTTTTGCTTCGGCCGGGTTCCTTTCCCTGTGGTCTGTCCAATCACAATCATCGGACTCCTCCCTTGCCCAATCATATCATATCCTGAGATTACCTAAAAAAGGTATCATATCCCGAAAGGAAACGTTGCTGGTGATTCATGACAATAAGTAGGCATAAAATCTTGCCAGATTAACTGCTTCCTAGTGCCTTGTACAATGCTAGATGCTTAGTGAGTTGCTTAGAAAAAGAAATTAGGTTTTTCTGAAGCAATAGTGCCTATTTTTACAGAAGAGACGTATAGTTAAGCGTCTATCTTGTACAAATAAGCACTGGTGTTTAAGGAAAATCTGATTTATTTCTTCAAGCACCACTCCTAAGCCCCTTACATTGTACAAGGCCTAATGCACCTGCAAAAAAAAATTGCTTCCTAAGGAAATGTGAGGATCATCGTATTACCAAGCAATTGCCCCTCCCATTTCAAAAGAAAAAAAGTAATCAAGCAATTGCCCCTACGGAATGGCCGCTTGTGGAACTAGGGCATAGCCCTCTCCGGCATTTTGTTCCGTGGGCGATGATTTTACGCAGATCACGGACGTTGGACTTTCGGTCGCTGCTTCTTCAATCTCCTAGGTTTTAACAAGTTTGCTTCGTTGAGACGGAGGCCCAGAGGCGATAACGAGTTTTTCTCACAGTATGACTTCGGTGAATGCAACCGGAAGAAGACGTTGACATCCCAAGAATTTAGATGTATTTTTTAAATTTCTCTTTTTTGAATCTCCAAATGTATATCGAGTTTTGAGCTGATTTTTTTCGGAGCTGTAGACATATCCCACATGGATGTTGTCAGCAATTTCAGTTTTTTTGAAATGTCTAAATATGATTTTGGGGGGTTGATCTTACGTAAAAGTGAGATCTCATACAAGTCTGCTCCACCATATCGCGCAGGTGATTCATGACGACAAGTCAACAACAAATCTTGTCAGATTAATTGTTCCCTCATGAAATGTCAAGATCGTCATATCAAGCAATTGCCCCTACGGAATGGCCGCTTGTGATACGTAATAAGCTGTAAACAGAAGCATTCTGGCTGCACAAGGCAGTTCTCAGTTATCCACTTCTCTCTCGCACACAGAAAAACGCAAAATCATAACTTATCCACTCATTCACTCAGCGGTGTTCGTCTCGTCTCCGACTCCGAGACTAGCACTGCATCCAAACGGGAAAGGCAGGATCAGCCGGCAACTTGACTGTACTATACTACTTGCATTTGCACATTTTCAATGACACTTATGTATCGTCAGCCTCTCTGTCTGGTGCTAATCACGCTGCGAAAAGGACGCACGTCTGCTCTCTTGATCACACTCGCTTGCCACCGTTCTCGATCGTGTAATCAACAGTTATGCGCACGAAAGGGATGCGTCGTGCGTCGGCTTGCCGAACCGAACCCACCATGCCTGAAAATGCTGGAGGTCGCACGGTTGCTGCACTCCTCTGAACACAAGTTGCAGGCCGTCGATCAATCAATGCGGCCTGGTGAGCAGCGGCCATTGGCCGGCGTTTGGAGCAGCAGCAGCGCCGCCCCGCGCTATTACGACGCCCCGTTGTCGAGCGAGCGAGTGGCATTGTGCGGTGGGCATTCATGTCGATCGATGGATCGATCGATCAGCCACCGGTGGTCCTGTTTTGATCCTTCCATTCCGTCCCTGTCGTCCTGTGCAGTAGTAGTAGTACGAGACTTCGGTGTCTCGGACTAGAACTGTCGGGTCTCGTATCAATCGCAAACCACGCTCTGGAATGGCGACTCGGTCGATCGACATCACGGATCAAACGTGCCGTTGAGTACGTACGTGCGTGCGTGCGTGCCTTGAATTAATCGCGATGCTTACATGTCTGTTGTTATTCGATGTGCGATCGACTTCACTCGCTCTCAGACGAACCACAAAGACCGCCACCCTAGCTTCCATGCGTGCTTTAAATTGGGCATCCGGATATGGTGGAAGGAAGGAAGGAGCATGCATCTGGACTCTGCGACAGCCGATGTAAATCGCCATCTCGCCCTCGTCCCTGTCGAGTTCTTCCCCCTTTCCCCGCGGGAAAACTGAACGGAACCGACGCGCCACAGTGCGGGGTAAACGAGCCGATCGATCGGTTCGCGGTTGACGACCGGCGCCGTTGCCTGCTGCCGGCGCAATGCACGTGTTCGATCATCGCCTGGCTTGCTGCACAGGGCACCATGCAGTGCACGAGTTCGAACTTCGCCACTGGCGTGGCGACTGGTGGAGACTGTGGTTGGAGCGCCATGCACGCGACGACGGACCATGCACGCACATGCACTGGCGTGTGCAGTTGCTGATCTTATCGTGTTTACATCTCGCGCCGCCACGTACGGGAAGACGACACAAACTTCTTATCTTTGGCTTCCTGTTGCCATGCCTTGCGCTGCTGTGCGCACGTCACGGACGGTTGCCACGATGTGCGTGCATATCAACGCCTTTTGTTTCGTTGTGCGTGCACGGAGCCGCCGAATTCTGGATCAACTCTGGCCTCATCTTCGCCCTTTTCTGGTGTTGACCGGTTACTACATTGTTTTTTGAGGGTAAGTTACTACATTTTCTCCTTCGTGGAACAGGAGTATATACTGGTCAATCAACACATTTTGGGGTCTGGCGCAGCGAATAAGCGGTTGCTTCCCCTGATTACACGAATCTGAAATTTTGCCCAACGCTAAGTTGTTTGCCTAGTGAAACACATGACCTTTGTCAAGTTTCACGAAGTAAACACCATGCGAAAGGATGATACTCGGCAATGGAACTCGCAGACACATGTTTTGACGAGTTCCTACCATGTGGCACTCGACCCCCAAAAAAATCTTTCGTTTTTCTTCTTCTTTTCTGTGTACATTATTATTTATTGCATTTTATGCTCTGATTTTTCACATAATTTGTTTTTCCTTTTATTCTTCATTTTTATTTTATTTTCACGCATTTACTGCATTTAATTAAAGTTCAAACTACAATTGCATGAAAAATGGCAAAATTGGATTGAAAAATCATTGTGTTCTTTACTCTATGTATAGGCCTTACTTTTTTTTTGCGAAAAAACTTCCAATCTATTCATCTTCAATCATGGCAGTACAACAAATACCAGAAATAAAAATTACATCCAGATTCATAGACCACCTAGCGACGACTACACGCACCGAAGCGAGCTGAAAGCGCGCCGCCGTCATCGCCCCTCCATCGCCAGAGCCGGGCACAACTTGTTGTAGTAGACAGTCGGGAAGTCGTCGTGCTAAGGCCCCATAGGACCAGCACCCCAGAACAACAACCGCCGCCGATGAAAAATAACGTAGATCAGAAGGATCCAAACCGAAGACACACGAACGTAGACGAACAACGACGAGATCCGACCAAATCCACCAAAGATAGATCTGACGGAGACACACCCCCACATACCCACCAACGATGCTAGACGCACTGCCGGAACGGGGCTAGGCGGGGAGACCTTTATTCCATCTGCAGGGAGCCGCCGCCGTCTCATCTTCCTGAGTAGGACACAAATCCTAACAAGATTGAAAAAAACAACTAAAAACTGAGCCCTCCCGCCAGCCCTTGGCAGGATGCACCGCGCCTCCATGGCCCTAGGACCACCGGAGACGAGACGGACCTGCGCCGGCGCCGGCGAGAGGCACAAACTCTAACTTTCTTTCTTGGAGGAGGAGGAGTATGTATAGGCCTTACTAATAAGGGAAAAACAATTCCAAACATCTGGGTGCCAAGACTTGACCCTGAACAAGGGGTTTATTGGTTTTTAATTTCAAAAATTACAAACGAAGTCCGTAAAACATGAAACTTGACATGGTACCCTCAAATGGCATTAACATTTTGTGGTACAAGATTGTGAAGCTTTTGCAAAAAAATTCACGTACACTTCCTATAAACCGGACAACCTTGATGGAAGAATCGTGGATTCGACATGGAATGTGTCAGGTTATAAGGTGACGCGACCGCTGCTTCATCTGTTGGCCTTTAATATTTTTCTACACTCAAGACACGCCAATGCATGTTACATGTTAAAGTTTGGCATGTTTTTTGGGTTCATACGCTATATTTAAGTTATTAATTCATTTTCTGGGCGTTTAGTGCATATAAGTCAAACTTGAA
This sequence comes from Triticum aestivum, assembly GCF_018294505.1. Lineage (NCBI taxonomy): Eukaryota > Viridiplantae > Streptophyta > Magnoliopsida > Poales > Poaceae > Triticum > Triticum aestivum. The sequence continues at coordinate 533,627,469 of NC_057804.1, read as the reverse complement.
TTGCAAGTGCATGTTGTTTTTTTTTTGCAAATTTGGCTGAATTTTTTATTTGCATCCTTAAGTCTATGTTCAGGTCTTATCCAAGAAATGAGAAGTAATTCCAAACTGTCAAAACCGGCAGACCTCGGGGTAGGGTGTCCCGAGCGATGGATCTCGGATCGGTAGTAAAGGAACAAGGGGGACGATGTTTACCAAGGTTCGGTCCCTCTTAATGGAGGTAAAACCCTACGTCCCACTCTTGTTTATATTGATGATGGTGTATCGAGTACAAGCTTGATCTACCTTGTGATCGTAAGTTGCGTTCTAACCCTAGGGCTAGGTGAATGTAATTGTGATTCCGTCACCCCTACGGGATAAACCCTCCGGCTTATATACATGCCAGGTAGGGGATCTAGGGTTACATAGTCAGCATCGAGGGGCGCACATGGAGGCGGCAGGAGATGTCTTGGAGCATACGTCAAGTCTTTGGCAGGTGCAGTCTTGATCACATTCCAAGCGTGTGTAGTATCCGGAGTCCACCTTAACGAGAATGAGGGTCCGCTGGCCCAGCCCGAGGACTACGGGCCGACTAGGTTAGCACCCCCTAGTCTAGGACATCGTCAGTTGCCGCTGAACTGGTCTTCTACGCCGAGGATGACCTCTTTGATGTTAACAACTCCGGATCCAAAGTCCTTGGCTTGATAGATGAGTTCCCCTTTGTCATTCTGAGATTCTCTCCCTTATTCAAAGCCATCCTGGGACACTCCTCCAAGGAATGGTGTCCCCCGACCAAGATCCAGCTGAAACCGTGCCGCGTCCGAAGACATGTGGTTACGTAGCTTCGAAGGCCTATCGCGTAGGTGTGAATAGTACTCCTAACCTAACAACTTTATCGAAACGACACCACCCATGACCGGGCGGGCAGTTACTGCTCACTCGAATCGTGGCCCGAGGCAATCCTCCTATTGGCACGTCCCATCTAGACAAAGACAATGCCCCTTTTTTAAGGGATGTCATCAAGATTTCGTTTCTCCCCATACGCATAACGACATCTTTTACGGTAGTGGCGATTTCAACGGCACGGCTGGAGGGACTCTTAGCCTTTTATCGGCCTTTATAAAAGCAAAAGGGGAGCGACGAGAAAAGTACACTCTCCTTCCTCCCATCCAACTGTCTCTCGAGCTCCAGGGCTCAAATCTAATCTCCGACCTAGCTTTACCTCTGCAGCACTTATCCACCTACGTCACCAGCCATGGCTGATGCCATCAACCTTAAAGGGCACTGGTGTCGGCGTCTTGGATATGGGGATATCCATCCCTGCCTGCTTGCGGACCACCACGTGGCTCCATCGATGGCCTGGTACGGCCCGACATCAACACCAACACCACCATACCCTCGCGAGGGGCCAAGCCTCGCCAGGTGGAAGACGCCAAGACCCCCGAAGGAGTTGGCCTCCTCAGGAGGGCTCCTGAGGGGCGGAGATTTCTATGCAAGATATCTCATGAGGCTCAACTGACGTGAGCCATGACGACCAAGGCCAGGCGGGCGCAGAGTGCAGGTTTCCTCTTTGGTGCAAAGGAGGCAAGCCACAGGCGCGGAGTCCCGAGGAATCAGCCAAAGGTTGTCATTCCGGTGCAACGAGACCAAGACCGCCAGGACGGCGGGACAGAGGTCATCAATGAGCCCACCGCAGCGTCACGACCAGAGGCTTTTCGCAGGCGAAGACTACTTTTGTCAGGATAGACTGTACTACTTCAAATCCCGCCATTGTGGAATCCTTTCCCACTCATATTTGGGAAGAGGACCGAGGCCACTATAAATAGGACTAGCCACCACCATAGTGAGGGATCGAGTCGGACCGAAATCAGAACAAGTAGAGCACCACGCCATCTCAAGAACACCTCTCCTCCGGAGGCTTGTTCATCCACTGTACTTGTTCATCCATAGCCCTTCGAGGAAATCCACCGCACCACACTGGATTAGGGTATTACACCACAACGGTGGCCCGAACCAGTATAAATCTCTATGTCTTTGTGTCTCTTTGAGCTCGACGCGTTAGGCTAGGGAGGATCGCGAGTAGGCAGGCACCCCAGAGTTCGAACCTCTCAAGGGTTGTCGAATCCCGAAATCTGACTTTTGGCGCGCCAGGTAGGGGTGCGTCGGAATCTCCTTCCTCGACCTCTAGATCGTGCAATTGGCTATTATGGCAGTTGTTCCTCTGTCGGCCCGGTCGACGCGCATTCCCGAAGAAGCGTCGGGGCTGCGCTGGCCGCACAAGTTCCGACCGGAGATGCCGCCGCGATACGACGGCGCGGCAGATCTGTCCCCTTTCTTCAAGCATACAAGGAGGAAGTTTGGGCGGGCGGCGGAGACGACAAGGCGAAGGCCAACTGGTTCCCCATGGCCCTTGTAGGCGCGCCACGTGCCTGGTTGCTCAACATGCTGACATCTTCTGTGGCCTCCTGGGAGGAGTTGTGCGGCCTCTTCCTTGCCCACTACACAGCACCGGCGCCCCCGGTCGTCGCAACTCTCCTAGGTGGCTCGCAGGCACCACCATCCGACCGTCACATCAAGAAGTTTTGCCGGTGGACGGGCGCCGCTCAGGCGAGCTTGGGGGCTCCCCCAGGATGGGCGGTGCCCCAAGCCGACCTCACCTTCAGCCCCGAGGATCACCTCGTCGCCTCGACGGGAGCAGGCGCGCTCCCAATGCTCTGCACCCCCACCATCTGCCACATAGAGATCACCAGGACCCTCATCGACGGTGAGGCCGGCCTCAACATGCTCTCCCTGGAGGCGTTCGGCCTGCTCGATGTGCCGCCCAGCCGACTCCGCCCCTCCAAGCTTTTCTCCGGGGTCGGCGGCGGCTCCACCAGGCCCCTGGGGCAGATCCATCTCCTTGTCACCTTCGGGACCTGCGACAACTACCGCACCAAGCTCGTCGACTTCGACATCACCAAGATTGACCTACCGTACAATGCTATTCTGGGATACCCAGCCTTGGCTCAGTTTATGGCTGCGACCCACCCCACGTACAACCTCATGAAGATGCATGGCAGCAACAGTGTCCTCACAGTGGCGGGGGACACCAAGGGCGCGCTGCAGGCCCTCAAGCTTGCCTTCAGGACAACCGCGTCTGCGCTGCCTGGCGAGAAGAAGGGTCAGGAGGCCCCAGAAGAAGCACCGGACAAGAAGAAGCAGTTGTTCTCCCAAGACCGAGCCGAAACGAAGCAAGTACCGGTCTGCGAGGATGGGACGGCCAGAGCCACCTTCACCATAGGGGCTGGCCTCCCTTAGGACCAAGAGGAAGCATTGATCAACTTTCTGCGAGCCAACAAGGATGTATTTGCTTGGGAACCCAAACACCTGGCTGGGGTCCCAAGGGGGATAATCGAGCATCACCTGAGGGTGTGCCCAAATGTGCGGCCAATAAAGCATAAGGCTCGCCGCTAGTCCACCGAGAAGCAGGCCTTCATCGTCCAGGAAAACCGTAAGCTACAAGCCGCGGAGAGGTACGGTACCCAGATTGGCTGGCAAACCACGTCATCGTCCCCAAGAAAGGAGGGAAGGAGCGCATGTGTTTCAAATTCACCAACCTCAACAAAGCCTGCCCGCAAGATCCCTTCCCGCTCCCTCGCATCGACCAGATCGTCGACTCCACCGCCGAGTGCGACCTGTTGTGCTTCCTAGATGCCTTCTCCGATTACCACCAGATCAAGATGGCCGTGGAGGATGTGGAGAAGACGACATTTCTCACCCTGTGCGGGGTGTACTATTACACCTGCATGCCCTTCGGGCTGCGGAATGCTGGGGCAACCTTCCAGCGATTGATGCACATTGCCCTGGGTTCGCAGCTCGGGAGAAACGCAGAGGACTATGTTGATGATATAGTGGTGAAGTCTTGGGAGGCCATAACCCTGATAGAAGATCTAGAGGAGATATTCGCCAGCCTGCGCACAGTGGATCTTCGGCTTAACCCCGAGAAGTGTGTGTTTGGGGTCCCTTCCGGCAAGCTGTTGGGTTTCTTGGTGTCGCACAGAGGGATCGAGGCCAACCCGGAAAAGGTCAAGGCGATAGAGGACATGAACCCCCCGCAGAACCTGAAGGAAATGTAGAAGCTGGCTGGCTGCGTAACCTCACTTGGGCGATTCATTCCCAAGTTGAGGGAGCGCTCCCTCCCGTTTTTCAAGCTGATGAAGAGGAAGGAACCATTAGAGTGGACCCCAGAGGCAGACGCAATGTTCCAGGATCTCAAGAGATATTTGCCCAGCCCTCCGGTGATGGTGGCACCACGCCCTCTCGAGCCTTAGTGCTCTATCTAGCAGCGACCCCACACTCAGCCAACGCCGCCCTGGTGGCGCTAAGGAAGGAACGACCGATCAAGAAGGCTCAGCAGGATGGACAGCCGTCTAACAAGGTGCAGCACCCCCAGGGCGAGGCATCTGAAGCCTCGGCCAGCGTAGTGGTCGACATTCCTCCAGAGGCCACGGTTGATCCCGTGGCTGTCAAAGCTCCTGAGGACGGGCCTCGTGAGGCCACGGAGGGCCTGTACCCTCATGAAGAAAAAGATTCCGCTGATGCCACACTCCTCGTTGATCACCCTATCTACTTCGTCAGCACAGTACTGAGGGAGGCTCGGGCACGCTACCCCATGCCCCATAAGCTCTTGCTTGCACTCCTAGTTGCATCCAGAAAACTGCGCCACTACTTTCAAGGCCACCCCATCAAGGTTGTTTCAGCGTACCCATTGGAGAGAGTGCTCCGGAGCCCGAACGCAGCTGGGCAAGTTGCCGAATGGAACATTGAGCTTCAGGCATTCAATCTTGAGTTCAACACCACCAGGGTCATCAAAGGCGCGGCCCTCGCCGACTTCGTGGGCGAATGGACTGACGCTCCTGACCACGGAGTAGGCGAGGACTGCTCCCTCCTGCCAGGATACGAGGAGCCGGATGGATGGACCATGTACTTCAACGGGGCATTTGCACGGCAAGGCGTAGGAGCGGGGGCCATCCTCATCTCACCCACCAAGGACAAGCTCTATTACGCAGTGCAGCTCTGCTTCCAGCAGGGCGAGAAGGTCTCCAACAATATCACAGAATTCGAAGGCCTGCTCGTCGGACTTAGGGCCGCGACCGTGCTGGGAGTAAAGCGCCTCACCATCAAGGGCGACCCTCAGCTTCTCATCAACTTCTCCAACCAGGAGTACACGCCTAAGGATGAGCATCTGGAGGCGTACCTAGAGGAGGTGCGCAAGATGGAGAAGTGGTTCATGTGCGTGGAGCTGCAGCACGTGCCACGCGGGGTGAACAGGGAAGCAGACGACATCGCCAAAAGAGCCTCTAGAAGACTCCCTCAGCAGCCTGGGGTGTTTGAGGAGCGGCTCTTCAAGCCATCTGCGACCTCCCACGCCACGACTCTAGCACCACCTCCGGAGGACTTACCGCGGGCACCAGAGACAGGCGCCCCAGCCTGCGGTCACCCCTCAGGAGCCCGCCTGTTGCTCGCGCTCGAGCCTCAGGAGGGGTGCTGGACCGAAGAGTTCAAGACGTACCTACTTCAAGGGACCCTGCCAGAGAAGGAGGAGGACGCCGAGCGCGTGGCCCGTCAAGCCACCGTGTACTGCATCAAGGATGGTGATTTATATCGCAGAAGGCCCAATGACGTTTCGTTGCGGTGCATCTCCAGGGAACAGGGGCTCGAGCTGCAGGCAGACATACATGGTGGGGACTGCGGGCATCACTCCTCGTCGCGCACCCTGGTGGGCAAGGTGTTCCACAACGGCTTCTACTGGCCCACCGCGCTCAACGATGCTAAAAAGCTGGTGCGCTCTTGTGAAGCATGCTAGTTTCAAGCCAAGCAGATCCACCAGCCTGCGCAGGGCCTCCAGATGACCCTGCTCATGTGGTCGTTCGCGGTCTGGGAGATGGACATCTTGGGGCTGTTCCCTTGGGCGCTAGGGGGCTACCGATACCTCTACGTCGCCATCGACAAGTTCACTAAGTGGACAGAGGTAGAAGCTGTGCGCGTCATCCATTGGCCGTCAAGTTCATCAAGGGAACCGTGAGCCGGTTTGGGGTCCCCAATCGCATCATCACCGACAACGGCTCGCAATTCACCAGCAATCTTTTCAAAACATACTGTGCTAACCTTGGAACGCAGATCTGCTACGCCTCATTAGTGCACCCACGAAGCAATGGACAAGCTGAGAGGGCCAATGCGGAAGTCCTGAGGGGCCTCAAGACCCGGACCTTCAATAAGAAGCTCGAGGCCTGCGGCAGGGGCTGGATCAACGAGTTGCAGTCTATGTTGTGGTCCGTCTACACCATCGCGACCAAGCCAATAAGAGAAATGCCGTTCTTCCTTGTCTAAGGAGCAGAAGCGGTTCTCCCTCACGAGGTCAAGCATCGTTCCACACGGGTCCTGGCATTTGATGAGATGCAACAGGACGCCACACGGAGGATGGATCTCGTGCTGGGGGAGGAACGCCGCCGTCAAGCCTCGCTCCGAGCAGCGAGGTACCAGCAGGCGTTGCGGTGGTACCACTGCCGCAGTGTTCGGTCCAGGACGTTTGAGGTGGGCGATCTCGTCCTGAGGCGGGTGCTCTCCAGGGAGGGGTTGCATAAGCTCTCTCCCATGTGGGAGGGCCCGTTTAGGATTGCCCGTGTCTCTAGGCCTGGCGCCGCGCGCGTGGAGACACAGGACGAGGTCCCCATCCAGAATGCCTGGAACATCTAGCACCTCCGGAAGTTCTACCCCTGAAGAAAGGCTCCGGCCTGTGAAGGTCTCCCCTCGTGACACTCTCACGTAATAATGAGTGGGGATGTACATGCCTCGGAGTCTCCTGAGAGCCGCCCTGGGGCCTCATAGGGGCTCCCTCCCATGTCCTAGTGGCAGCACTTAGCTTCGCGCTCGTGAGAAGACTAGATTAGGTGCTGGACGCGGCAGTACATTTGCTTTCTGGAGTTGCTTGTAGTTTTCTAATAATGTTTCAATGGATTTGGTATTCTCGAACGCTGGTTCCTCGAAGTTTTCTCCTTCTCTTAAGTTGTTTTTGGTCTAAGGACGTGAGAGAGGCGGCAGTTGCCTGCCACTTCTCCTCACGCTCCTTGCGCGTGGGGCTAGGTAGGTGTGTGCGCATGGGGCTTGCCTTTGCGCGCACGCACCACGCCGAACCCTGGTGTTTCGGCTTCATCCTCGCGAGAAGTCCTCGATCAGATCCGCGGGCACCAGCACCCCTCATGTCCGTTCCCCCGGGCAGCGCGACGCGGTGCGTCAGGTTCGAGCTAATCTACGACAGGGGGCTCACGTAAAGAGGATGTGAGCCACTTGACAGTTTTTATTTTTTTTAGGAGCAACCCTGCAGCAGCTCCGCAGCAGTCCTCGAGGCCTCACGACCCTATGGCAGGGGGCTCCGTCGAGTACCTGAGGCCAAGCCTTGTGAGGCGGCTAACTACTACATACATACCAAGCTAAGTCATCTTACCCCTGCCTACCCAGAGCACAAACATTACAACACAACATTAAGACCGCAAGTATAAGCATAAGGGCATAACTGCCACGGTTCATTACACACCCAGTAGGGTACACCATCTTCTTTTTTCGAATTACAGGAGACAGGAAAAGCTAAACAAAGAGGGCCCGAAGGCATATGAGCTTGGCACCAGCGCCACATCCTCAAGCAGCGCCTCAAGGTGGCCCGACGCTCCACCAGTTCTTCTGTAGGTGATCTGGGGCCACCGGCCTTGAGTCCAAGTTCGCCGGCCCTAGCTTCATGATGGGCTCCTCTCCGGCTTCACAGGAGCGCTGTGGCGAGATGAACCACCGGCATCCCCAACACGAGCATGACGGTGCAGAGGCCGGTCGAAGCCACCACTGCTCGAGCTCTCGTCCGAGGAAGAGCTACCGTCATAGGAGGAGGAGCGTGCGTCGCCAAGGCCAAGCTCGTCGTCGCCACCATCATCGTCGCTGCTGTCCTCCGGGTAGCACCCCATGCGGCGGCCGTCCCCCCTGAACACCCTCACATAGAGGGTCGCTAGGCCGTCGTACTTGAAGTGGAGGGTGCACCTTCCGCCCAGGCCACGTGCGTGGGCGAAGGTCTGCCAGCCGCGGGTTAGCACCATGCTGCAAGAGGCGGAGACCTCTGTACCAACCCATGAAGCCCTGCTACAGCACCCGTCAGCCTACAGCCAGAGGCCAGCAAGTCCTGAAGAAGGAAGCTCGCCGGAGAAGAAGCGTGGGAGCCGGAGCGAGGTGCTAGCCGGGCTCTCCGTCCACACCACAAACTCAGGGAGCATGTACATCGAGGAAAAGTGTGGCCAAGGCGGGTGCACGATCATGGTGCGCCTCCCTTCGTCATGGGGGCTGCTCCGAAGCCGCTGGCCCTCGCCGCGGGAAGAGGTGCCATCGCGGGCGCCTAGAGCACTGCTGACTCTGGGGGGCGTGCGCCCACGCCCCCTGGATGCTGCTGGAGGGACCGCAGGGTGCTTGCGGGGACGGCCACGGCCCCTCGTGGGAGGAGGAGAGGCTGGCCCCTCCTTGGAGGCCTTTCCCTTCTCGGCCGCTGAGAACCTCTTAGGCGACGCCATGGAAGCAAGACAGAGAGGAGAGAAGCAAGCGGGAGCAAGACGAAGGAAAGATGGACGAAGGGCTCCACCCCTCCCTCACATTTATAGCCAAGGGAGGCCAACCGCTGGCCTCCACGACCTCGCGCCATCATGACCTTCTGCATGCCGCATCGACCAGTCAAGTCGAGCAGTTGCTGAGGCGGCATGGGGAAACAGAGTCGCCCATGTCCAATCAATCGCCATTTGTCATCAAGGCCGCAGGAGGTTAGGGACTGTGACGCCCCGCACTTCCCCTTTGGCTTCGCCTGGAAGCAAAGTCCGAGCGCGCCTTGGGCCTGGGGGCTACTGCCGGCGTCCTGGATATGGGGGTATCCAGCCCTGCCTGCCTGCGGCCCACCACGTGGCTCCATCGACGGCCTGGTACGGCCCGGCATCAACACCAACACCACCAGACCCTCGTGAGGGGCCAAGCCTCGCGAGGCGGACGACGCCAAGACCCCCGAAGGAGTTGGCCTCCTTAGAAGGGCTCCCGAGGGGCGGAGAGTTCTATGCAAGATATCTCACAAGGCTCAGCTGACGTGAGCCATTACGACCAAGGCCAGGCGGGCATCAGGCAGGCACAGAGCGCAGGTTTCCTCTTTGGTGCAAAGGAGGCAAGCATAGGCGCGGAGTCCCGAGGAATTAGCCAAAGGTTGCCCGCAACGAGACCAAGACCACCAGGACGGCAGGACGGAGGTCATCAACAAGCCGACCGCAGCGTCACGACCAAAGGCTTTTCGCAGGCGAAGACTACTTTTGTTAGGATAGACTGCACTACTTGTCCCCTTTCAGATCCCGCCGTTGTGGAATCCCTTCCCGCTCATATTTGGGAAGAGGACCGAGGCCACTATAAATAGGACTAGTACCACCATAGTGAGGGATCGAGTCGGACTGAAATCAGAACAAGTAGAGCACCACGCCATCTCAAGAACACCTTCTCCGGAGGCTTGTTCATCCACTTTAATTGTTCATCCATAGCCCTTCGAGGCAATCCACCACACCACACTGGATTAGGGTATTACACCACAACGGTGGCCCAAACCAGTGTAAATCTCTGTGTCTTTGTGTCTCTTTGAGCTTGACGCGTTAGGCTAGGGAGGATCGCGAGTAGGCAGGCTGGACAGGTTGAGATCTCTGCATGCACCCCAGAGTTCGAACCTCTCAAGGGTTGCCGGATCCCGAAATCCGACTGGGGAGGCTCCTCCATCACGGAGGGCACCATTCTGGAGCTGCGTAGTGCAGGCTACATCCCCACTTAGGTCAGCACCTGTGCATCAGACCCGAACCAGCAGGTGCCTGCTCCCAATCCTGGGGATCGGGTGAAAGACCGTGGATTTTGCTTGGGGGGTGAATAGGCACTTTTAAAATAATTACAGTTTAGGCTTGAACAAATGCGGAATAAACCTAGCGGTTAATTTGTCAAGCACAAAACCTACAACAACTAGGCTCACCTATGTGCACCAACAACTTATGCTAAGCAAGATAAACAACTATGTGATAGCAAGATATATAACATGAAACACTATGGCTATCACAAAGTAAAGTGCATAAGTAAAGGGCTTGGTTAAGAGACTATCGAGGCACGCGGAGACGACGATGTGTCCCAAAGTTCACACCCTTGAGAATGCTAATCTCCGTTTGGAGCGGTGTGAAGGCACAATGCTCCCCAAGAAGCCACTAGGGCCATCGTAATCTCCTCACGCTCTCGCACAATGCAAGATGTCGTGATTCCACTAAGGGACCCTTCAGGGCGGTCACCGAACCCATACAAATGGCAACCCTTGGGGCGGTCACCGGTACCCGTGAAATTGCTCGGGGCGATCTCCACAACCTAATTGGAGAAACCGACGCTTGCCCGGAGCTTTACACCACAATGATTGAGCTCCGAACACCACCAACCGTCTAGGGCGCCCAAGCACCCAAGAAGAGCAAGCTCAATGGTACCAAGCACCCAAGAGTAATAAGCTTCTCAACTTCTAACTTCCACGTATCACCATGGAGAACTCAAATCGATGCACCAAATGCAATGACAAGGGCACACAGAGTGCCCAAGTCCTTCTCTACCAAATACCGCAAAAGCAACTAATGCTAGGGAGGAAAATGAGAGGAAGAACCAGAAGGAGAACACCAAGAACTCCAAGATCTAGTTCCAAGGGGTTCCCCTCACATAGAGGAGAAAGTGATTGGTGGAAATGTGGATCTCTCTCTCTTTTCTCCCAAAAACTAGCAAGAATCCACGGAGGAATTGAGAGATAGCAAGTTCGAAGAAGGTAAAAAATGGGGGAAGAACACAAGCTCAAAGGATAAGGTTCATTGGGGAAGAAGACTCCTTTTATAGGTGGGGAAAAATCCAACCATTATGCTCATAGCCCGCACAGAGCGGTACTACCGCTCATGGGAGCTGTACTACTGCTAGGGTGGTGCAAGCCCTTTGAAAAACAACAGCGAGGAGGCAAAAGGCTAGTGGAACCGCCGGACTGGTACTACCGCTCGTCCTCACGGTACTACCGCTAGGGGTAGCGGTACTACCACTAAGGGTAGCGGTACTACTGCTTGCGAGCGGTACTAAAAAATACATCTGTGCCTACCAGCGCTGGACTTAATTCGAGGTTTTGGTCTGGTGCGGAAGTAGCCACGGTAGTACCGCTCTGGAGCGGTAGTAAAAAATCACATCGCCTCCATGTGGTAGTAGCCGCGGTAGTACCACTGCAGCCTTTTAAGGGCACCAAAACAGCCACAACTTCTGCAAACGGACTCCGAATTCAACAAAACCAAGTTTGTTGGAAAGCTAACGACATGGATAACACAATCTTGATAGAAATAACAATAAGAAGAAAATGAGAAAAGGCCCATAAGAAAATGGTGAGAACCATTCCTTGAATAAGACCGGTAAAACCTCCAACACTGAAAACACAATAGAAGAAGCATATGAAATCCGTTTTCGATGTACTAGAGCTTGTCACGAAGATAACCACAAGATCTAAAACTTCAAAAAGAGAAAATACAAATAAGAATCAAGAAATATGATGCAAGGATGCAAATGGTTTGAGCTCTCGACAAACGATACAATCAAGCTACTCACTTGAGAGTCCCCCCCCCCTTGATAGTACGGCTATCGATCCTATAACCCGGTCTTCGAACTATCAGCATGAGACTGGTAAAATAGAAAACCTATCAAGGGGAAACCTTTGCCTTGCACCAAGTTCACTTGAGCTAGATGATGACGATCTTGACTCCCTCAAGTTGGACCACCTTTCATGATTGTGTTGGCTCGATGAAGGCTAGTTGATTGCTCCTGCTCCCCCATACTCCACGATGGGTGAGTCACTCTTCGGCACACCTTCACAAGTACATTGTCACCACAATGGATGGCAAGCTACAAGCATGATTTCTTCGTGATGCTCCATTTGAACTTGCATAACATAACCTTGATTTGATGTCATCCTCCATGGGTTGTATGTGATCTTCCTCTTGACGCAAGCCCATGGAAGCAAATGTAACCCCACATAGAACTCTCACAAAGGCCATGGGTTAGTACACAAAGCGCAATGGACAATGGTTACCAAACCGTGAGATCACTTGATCCCACTCGGTGTATCTTCTATGCTTTGTGTGAAATCTTCTCTCTTCATAAAGATGATGTCTTGAAGATACACATGAATGTTCACACAATCTTCTTCTTCAAGACATGCTAGAAATTAGCTCAACACTCACTAGACTAATCTTTGGATAGATCCATGGATACCACCTTGGTCAACACATAAACTCCTTGAAACCAACAAATGGACTTCAATAAAAGCCTATGGACAAATCCTACGAATATAACTCAATGCAACTATTAGTCCATAGAGATTGTCATCAATTACCAAAATCAAACATGGGGGCATTGCATGTTCTTTCAATCTCCCCCATTTTTGTAATTGATGACAATCACTTTCAAGAGAGTTTATATAATGAATTAAGCATCAAAATGAAAAGCAACAACTAATAATGCATGGGCGAGATGCAAAAGCTTAGGAAGAAAACCAAAGTAAGAGGAAATAACTCTCTAAACTTCTCCATAAAACTCTCTGAAACTTCTCCCCCATTGGCATCGATTGCCAAAATGGGCGAAAAGCTCAGAAGGCAAATATAAAATTTGTTCCTCCATAAGTTGTGTATTTCTCAGAAGGAGTGGAATGCAATACACATATCTAATGATAAAACTTGGAGGAAGACAAACTATTTTGAGGATCCAAAGATTGCTAAAGGGTGATATGCCACAAAGACATACAAAAGAGAGAAACAAGCAATCAAGAGATACCAATTGAAACAAGCACTCAAAAGATACCCATTGAACCAACTAAACAAGAGATCCTAAAAGCCACACGAATAAAAGATATTATGATAAGAGCAAAGAAGTGTTCTATAGAAACTAGAGAAGCTCCCCATGATTTGTGCATTATTTAGTTTTATATTTGAGTACAACGAGCACAAAATAGGATGTCACTCCCCCAAAGTCAATAGAACCTCACGACAAGTGCAAGAGAGCAAAATAAGAAACTAAGCCTAGCACTTGCAACAAGCACAAGGTTGAGAGAGCAATGGAGTGTTCTAAAGACGCTAGTGAAGCTCCCCATGATTTGTGCACTACTTAGAATATTTGCATTAGGATACCAAGTGCACAAAATAGGATCATCACTCCCCCAAAATCAGTAGAAACTCACAACAAGTGCAAGTGGGATAAAAAAGAGACAAGGCATAGCTCTTGCAACAAGCACATGGTTGAGAAACATGTAAAAGAAGCAACTTACGAGTGGGCTTAACCAAAAAGATGTGTGTGAGACATGGCAAAGCACTTGATAAGACTCATATATGGATGATCATTAAGCATCAACATAGTCTTAAATAATGAGATACGAGGTGCAAGACATGTCCTTCCCACACACACAACATGCAAATGGGTTCACAAGCTTACTAAAAAGTAAATTAGGAACCAATGCTTGTGACAACCCATGGTGAAGATAGAAAAAGAAAGCCTCATCAAGACGAGGGATACCAATTAAGATGGCAAAGGCCTCGTCAAGACAAGCATGAGGAGAATGATCTTTACCACAAAAGAGTGCATCAAGATGCAACGATATAAGACCCGCACTCAAGATAAATCCTTTCACAAAACCACCAAGGAAGAAGGTGGACGTGAAAGAATAAGGATATCAACTAGAGATGTAACCTTTCTCAAGTGTATAAGATTCTAGGTAGATGAAAATCATGATGATACCAATCCACAAAGAAGGATGTACACACGAAATAGTTACAAAAAGGAAAGAACATGATATCCACAAGGAAGTCATAAATATACCAATAAGATATTTGCTTGAAAGCATAGCACATGGCTAGATATGGTCTTATTGTATATAAATAAACTCCTACCACACATCCATCAATGATATCACAACTAGCAACAAGAGATCATCGTTGGGATGCTTTGAGAAAGGAAATAAGTATCACAAGATATGAAATGAATATCATGCCAAGATGCAACCTACACAAGGTTGAATGCAAGAGAGGAATGCATGAATATATACTTGTTACCGACATAGAATTAGAAGGACGTAGAAGATACCAAAACTACAAAAAAAAGACACATCCGTGACATTTTGGGCCGAACGAAACTTTTTTCTGTCATACTTATGACACTTCTATGACGATAATTGTGACAAAACCCGGTATCATCATAGATGTGGTGGGCTCCTACTTCTATGACAAAAAATCATGACAGAAAATGGGCTTTTTGTCCTGGGCGGGCCAGAGACGCAGCTGCATGACATTCTTTGGGCCGTCCATGACGGAAAAAACCGTGGTAGAAGCGAGGGCGAGGAAAATTTCGGGGAGTTCCCGGTTACGGTGGGTGGTCGGGGGCCGAGCAATGCGCGTTTCTCTCGTACACATACGCGCGTGTGTGCGAGGTGTTGGGCTCTAACTGAACCCGAGCGAGGTGTCACCTAACTGAACCCGAATGATTGCACTGCAGACTACGCGTTACTGAACCCGAGCGATCGAGCGATTCCTTCGCTACTGCTGCTAACTAAAGCCGATCGATGCTGCCTCTGGATGAACAGTGAACAGTGAGCATCGCGCGGGGGGGGGGGGGTTGGATGAACGGTGAGCGGTAGGAGTGGATGAACAGGACCCGTGGCATTGCCTTTGGATGAACAGGACCCCGGTCGGTCGAGCCGGTTGGGGCTGGATGAACAGGACCCCGTGGAGGATTGGATGAACAGGATGTTGGAAATATGCCCTAGAGGCAATAATAAATTGATTATTATTATATTTCCTTGTTCATGATAATCGTTTATTATCCATGCTAGAATTGTATTGATAGGAAACTCAGATACATGTGTGGATACATAGACAACACCATGTCCCTAGTAAGCCTCTAGTTGACTAGCTCGTTGATCAATAGATGGTTACAGTTTCCTGACCATGGACATTGGATGTCGTTGATAACGGGATCACATCATTAGGAGAATGATGTGATGGACAAGACCCAATCCTAAGCCTAGCACAAGATCATGTAGTTCGTATGCTAAAGCTTTTCTAATGTCAAGTATCATTTCCTTAGACCATGAGATTGTGCAACTCCCGGATACCGTAGGAGTGCTTTGGGTGTGCCAAACGTCACAACGTAACTGGGTGGCTATAAAGGTACACTACGGGTATCTCTGAAAGTGTCTGTTGGGTTGGCACGAATCGAGATTGGGATTTGTCACTCCGTGTAAACGGAGAGGTATCTCTGGGCCCACTCGGTAGGACATCATCATAATGTGCACAATGTGACCAAGGGGTTGATCACGGGATGATGTGTTATGGAACGAGTAAAGAGACTTGCCGGTAACGAGATTGAACAAGGTATCGGTATACCGACGATCGAATCTCGGGCAAGTACCATACCGCTAGACAAAGGGAATTGTATACGGGATCGATTGAGTCCTTGACATCGTGGTTCATCCGATGAGATCATCGTGGAACATGTGGGAACCAACATGGGTATCCAGATCCCGCTGTTGGTTATTGACCGGAGAACATCTCGGTCATGTCTGCATGTCTCCCGAACCCGTAGGGTCTACACACTTAAGGTTCGATGACGCTAGGGTTATAAAGGAAGTTTGTATGTGGTTACCGAATGTTGTTCGGAGTCCCAGATGAGATCCCGGACGTCACGAGGAGTTCCGGAATGGTCCGGAGGTAAAGATTTATATATAGGAAGTCCTGTTTCGACCATCGGGACAAGTTTCGGGGTCATCGGTATTGTACCGGGACCACCGGAAGGGTCCCGGGGGCCCACCGGGTGGGGCCACCTGCCCCAGGGGGCCACATGGGCTGTAGGGGGTGCGCCTTGGCCTACATGGGCCAAGGGCACCAGCCCCTAGAGGCCCATGCGCCAAGATATAGGAAAAAGGGGAGAGTCCTAAAGGGGGAAGGCACCTCCGAGGTGCCTTGGGGAGGATGGACTCCTCCCCCCCTCTTGGCCGCACCCCTTTCTTGGAGTAAGGGGCAAGGCTGCACCTCCCCCTCTCCCTTGCCCCTATATATAGTGGAGGGGAGGGAGGGCATCCATACCTGAGCCCTTGGCGCCTCCCTCCCTCCCGTGGCACCTCCTCCTCTCCCGTAGGTGCTTGGCGAAGCCCTGCAGGATTGCCACGCTCCTCCATCACCACCACGCCGTTGTGCTGCTGCTGGATGGAGTCTTCCTCAACCTCTCCCTCTCTCCTTGCTGGATCAAGGCGTGGGAGACATCGTCGAGCTGTACGTGTGTTGAACGCGGAGGTGCCGTCCGTTCGGCACTTGATCATCGGTGATCTGAATCACGACGAGTACGACTCCATCAACCCCGTTCACTTGAACGCTTCCGCTTAGCGATCTACAAGAGTATGTAGATGCACTATCCTTCTACTCGTAGCTGGTTTCTCCATAGATAGATCTTGGTGACGCGTAGGAAAATTTTGAATTTCTGCTACGTTCCCCAACAGTGGTATCAGAGCTAGGTCTATTGCGTAGATTCTTTGCACGAGTAGAACACAAAGTAGTTGTGGGCGTTGATGTTGTTCAATATGCTTACCGTTACTAGTCCAATCTTGTTTCGACGGTATTTTGGGATGAAGCGGCCCGGACCGACCTTACACGTACTCTTACGTGAGACAGGTTCCACCGATTGACATGCACTTGGTGCATAAGGTGGCTAGCGGGTGCCAGTCTCTCCCACTTTAGTCGGAACGGATTCGATGAAAAGGGTCCTTATGAAGGGTAAATAGAAATTGGCATATCACGTTGTGGTCTTGCGTAGGTAAGAAACGTTCTTGCTAGAAACCCATAGCAGCCACGTAAAACATGCAAACAACAATTAGAGGACGTCTAACTTGTTTTTGCAGGGTATGCTATGTGATGTGATATGGCCAAAAAGGATGTGATGAATGATATATGTGATGTATGAGATTGATCATGTTCTTGTAATAGGAATCACGACTTGCATGTCGATGAGTATGACAACCGGCAGGAGCCATAGGAGTTGTCTTTATTTATTTGTGACCTGCGTGTCAACTTAAACGTCATGTAATTACTTTACTTTATTGCTAACCGTTAGCCATAGTAGTAGAAGTAATAGTTGGCGAGGCAACTTCATGAAGACACGATGATGGAGATCATGATGATGGAGATCATGATGTCATGCCGGTGACGATGATGATCATGGAGCCCCGAAGATGGAGATCAAAAGGAGCAAAGTGATGATGGCCATATCATGTCACTATTTGATTGCATGTGATGTTTATCATGTTTATACATCTTATTTGCTTAGAACGACGGTAGTAAATAAGATGATCCCTTACAACAATTTCAAGAAGTGTTCTCCCCTAACTGTGCACCGTTGCGACAGTTTGCTGTTTCAAAACATCACGTGATGATCGGGTGTTTTATTCAGACGTTCAAATACAACGGGTGTTGACGAGCCTAGCATGTACAGACATGGCCTCGGAACACACGCGAAACACTTAGGGTTAACTTGACGAGCCTAGCATGTACAGACATGGCCTCGGAACACGGAGACCGAAAGGTCGAACATGAGTCGTATAGAAGATACGATCAACATGAAGATGTTCATCGATGATGACTAGTCCGTCTCACGTGATGATCAGACACGGCCTAGTTTGACTCGGATCATGTAATCACTTAGATGACTAGAGGGATGTCTATCTGAGTGGGAGTTCATAAGATGAACTTAATTATCCTGAACATAGTCAAAAGGTTTTTGCAAATTATGTCGTAGCTCACGCTATAGTTCTACTGTTTAGATATGTTCCTAGAGAAAAATTAGTTGAAAGTTGATAGTAGCAATTATGCGGACTAGGTCCGTAAACTGAGGATTGTCCTCATTGCTTCATAGAAGGCTTATGTCCTTAATGCACCGCTCAGTGTGCTGAACCTCGAACGTTGTCTGTGGTTGTTGCGAACATCTGACATACACGTTTTGATAACTACGTGATAGTTCAGTTAAACGGTTTAGAGTTGAGGCACCAAAGACATTTTTGAAACATCGCGAAACATATGAGATGTTTTGAGGGCTGAAATTGGGATTTCAGGCTCGTGCCCATGTCAAGAGGTATAAGACCTCCGATGACTTTCTTAACCTGCAAACTAAGGAGAAAAGCTCAATTGTTGAGCTTGTGCTCAGATTGTCTGAGTACAACAATCATTTGAATCGAGTGGGAGTTGATCTTCCAGATAAGACAGTGATGGTTCTCCAAAGTCATTGCCACCAAGCTGCTAGAGCTTCGTGATGAACTATAACATATCAAGGATAGAGATGATGATCCTTGAGGTATTCGCGTTGTTTGACATCGTGAAAGTAGAAATCAAGAAGGAGCATCAATTGTTGATGGTTGATGAAACCACTAGTTTCAAGAAGGGCAAGGGAAAGAAGGGATACTTCATGAAATGGCAAATCAGCTGCTGCACCAATGAAGAAACCCGAGGTTGAACCCAAACCCGAGACTATGTGCTTCTGTAATAAGGGGAACAACCACTGGAGCAGGATTACCCTAGATACTTGGTAGATGAGAAGGCTGGCAAGGTCGATAGAAGTATATTGGATATACATTATGTTAATGTGTACTTTACTAGTACTCCTAGTAGCACCAGGGTATTAGATACCGGTTCGGTTGCTAAGTGTTAGTAACTCAAAATAAAAGCTACGGAATAAAACAGAGACTAGCTAAAGGTGAGCTGACGATATGTGTTCGAAGTATTTCCAATGTTGATATGATCAAGCATCGCACGCTCCCTCTACCATCAAGATTAGTATTAAACCTGAATGGTTTATTGAATCTCGGTCGTAGTGATACACATTTTCATGCCAAAAGATATAAGATAGTAATGATAGTACCACTTACTTGTGGCACTGCCATGTAAGTCATAATGGTATAAAACGCATGAAGAAGCTCCATGTTGATGGATCTTTGGACTCACTCGTTTTTGAAAAGTTTGAGACATGCGAACCATGTCTATTGGTGTATATGCATGAAGAAACTCCATGCAAATGGACCGTTTGGACTCAATTGATTTTGAATCACTTGAGATATGCAAATCATACCACATAGGCAAGATGACTGAAAAGCCTCGGTTTTCAATAAGATGGAACAAGATAGCAACTTGTTGGAAGTAACACATTTTGATGTGTGTAGTCCAATGAGTGCTGAGGCAGGCAGTGAATATCGTTATGTACTTACTTCACAGATGATTCGAGTAGATGTTGAGAATATTTACTTGATGAAACACAAGTCTGAATTATTGAATGGTTCAAATAATTTCAGAGTGAAGTAGAAGATCATTATGACAAGAGGATAAAATGTCTATGATATGATCATAGAGATGAATATCTGAGTTACGAGTTTTGGCACACAATTAAGACATTGTGGAAATTGTTTCGCAATTAATACCGCCTGGAACACCATAATGTGATGGTGTGTCCGAACATCATAGTTGCACCCTATTGGATATGGTGCGTACCATGATGTCTCTTATCGAATTACCACTATCGTTCATGGGTTAGGCATTAGAGACAACCACATTCACTTTAAATAGGGCACCACGTAATTCCGTTGAGATGACACCGTATGAATTATGGTTTAGAGAAACCTAAGTTGTCGTTTCTTAAAGGTTTGGGGCTGCGACGCTTATGTGAAAAAGTTTCAGGTTGATAAGCTCGAACCCAAAGCGGATAAAATGCATCTTCATAGGACACCCAAACAGTTGGGTATACCTCCTAATTCAGATCCGAAAGCAATATGGATTGCTTCTTGAATCGGGTCCTTTCTCGAGAAAAGTTTGTCTCGGAAAGTTGAGTGGGAGGATGGTGGAGACTTGATGAGGTTATTGAACCTTCACTTCAACTAGTGTGTAGCAGGGCACAGGAAGTTGTTCCTATGGCACCTACACCAATTGAAGTAGAAGCTTATGATAGTGATCATGAAACTTTGAATCAAGTCACTGCCGTACCTCGTAGGGTGACAAGGATACGTACTACTTCAGAGTGGTACAGTAATCCTGTCTTGAAGGTCATGTTGCTAGACAACAATGAACCTACGAGCTATGGAGAAGCGATGGTGGGCCCAAATTCCGACAAATGGTTAGAAGCCATAAAGTCCGAGATAGGATCCATGTATCAGAACAAAGCATGGACTTTGGTGGACTTGCCCGATGATCGGCAAGCCATTGAGATAAATGGATCTTTAAGAAGAAGACGGACGTGGACGGTAATGTCACCGTCCATGAAGCTCGACTTGTGGCGAAGAATTTTTCACAAGTTCAAGGAGTTGACTACGATGAGATTTTCTCATCCGTAGCGATGCTTAAAAGTCCGTCGGAATCATGTTAGCATTGGCTGCATTTATGAAATCTGGCAGATGGATGTCAAGACAAGTTTCCTTACCAGTTTTTGTAAGGAAAGGTTGTATGTGATACAATCAGAAAAGTTTTGTCAATCCTAAGGATGCTAAAAGGTATGCTAGCTCCAGCGATCCTTCTAAGGACTGGAGTAAGCATCTCGGAGTTGGAATGTACACTTTGATGAGATGATCAAAGGTTTTGGGTTTGTACAAAGTTTATGAGAAACTTGTATTTCCAAAGAAGTGAGTGGGAGCACTATAGAATTTCTGATGAGTATATGTTGTTGACATATTGTTGATCAGAAATGACGTAGAATTTCTGGAAAGCATATAGGGTTATTTTGAAAGTGTTTTTCAATGGAAAGCCTGGATTAAGCTACTTGAACATTGAGCATCAAGATCTATAAGGATAGATCAAAATGCTTAATAATACTTTCAAATGAGCACATACCTTGACATGATCTTGAAGGTGTTCAAGATGGATCAGTCAAAGAAGGAGTTCTTGCCTGAGTTGTAAGGTATGAAGTTAAGACTTAAAGCTCGACCATGGCAGAATAGAGAGAAAGGACTAAGGTCGTCCCCTATGCATAAGACGTAGGCTCTACAGTATGCTATGCTGTGTACCGCACCTGAAGTGTGCCTTGCCATGAGTCAGTCAAGGGGTACAAGAGTGATCCAAGAATGGATCACGGGACAACGGTCAAAGTTATCCTTAGTAACTAGTGGACTAAGGAATTTTCTCAATTATGGAGGTGGTAAAAGAGTTCGTCGTAAAGGGTTACGTCGATGCAAGCTTAACACCTATCCGGATAGCTCTGAGTAGAGATACCGGATACGTATAATGGAGCAACAATTTAGAATAGCTCCAAGTAGAACAGTTATTTGGAATAGCTCCAAATAGAACGTGGTAGCTGCATCTAGGAGATGACATAGAGATTTGTAAAGCACACACGGATCTGAACGGTTCAGACCCGTTGACTATAACCTCTCTCACAAGCATAACATGATCAAATCCAGAACTCATCGAGTGTTAATCACATGGTAAATGTGAACTAGATTATTGACTCTAGTAAACTCTTTGGGTGTTAGTCACATGGGGATGTGACCTTGAGTGTTAATCACATATCGATGTGAACTAGATTATTGACTCTAGTGCAAGTGGGAGACTGTTGGAAATATGCCCTAGAGGCAATAATAAATTGATTATTATTATATTTCCTTGTTCATGATAATCGTTTATTATCCATGCTAGAATTGTATTGATAGGAAACTCAGATACATGTGTGGATACATAGACAACACCATGTCCCTAGTAAGCCTCTAGTTGACTAGCTCGTTGATCAATAGATGGTTACAGTTTCCTGACCATGGACATTGGATGTCGTTGATAACGGGATCACATCATTAGGAGAATGATGTGATGGACAAGACCCAATCCTAAGCCTAGCACAAGATCATGTAGTTCGTATGCTAAAGCTTTTCTAATGTCAAGTATCATTTCCTTAGACCATGAGATTGTGCAACTCCCGGATACCGTAGGAGTGCTTTGGGTGTGCCAAACGTCACAACGTAACTGGGTGGCTATAAAGGTACACTACGGGTATCTCTGAAAGTGTCTGTTGGGTTGGCACGAATCGAGATTGGGATTTGTCACTCCGTGTAAACGGAGAGGTATCTCTGGGCCCACTCGGTAGGACATCATCATAATGTGCACAATGTGACCAAGGGGTTGATCACGGGATGATGTGTTACGGAACGAGTAAAGAGACTTGCCGGTAACGAGATTGAACAAGGTATCGGTATACCGACGATCGAATCTCGGGCAAGTACCATACCGCTAGACAAAGGGAGTTGTATACGGGATCGATTGAGTCCTTGACATCGTGGTTCATCCGATGAGATCACCGTGGAACATGTGGGAACAAACATGGGTATCCAGATCCCGCTGTTGGTTATTGACCGGAGAACATCTCGGTCATGTCCGCATGTCTCCCGAACCCGTAGGGTCTACACACTTAAGGTTCGATGACGCTAGGGTTATAAAGGAAGTTTGTATGTGGTTACCGAATGTTGTTCGGAGTCCCGGATGAGATCCCGGACGTCACGAGGAGTTCCGGAATGGTCCGGAGGTAAAGATTTATATATAGGAAGTCCTGTTTCGGCCATCGGGACAAGTTTCGGGGTCATCGGTATTGTACCGGGACCACCGGAAGGGTCCCGGGGGCCCACCGGGTGGGGCCACCTGCCCCGGGGGGCCACATGGGCTGTAGGGGGTGCGCCTTGGCCTACATGGGCCAAGGGCACCAGCCCCTAGAGGCCCATGCGCCAAGATATAGGAAAAAGGGGAGAGTCCTAAAGGGGGAAGGCACCTCCGAGGTGCCTTGGGGAGGATGGACTCCTCCCCCCCTCTTGGCCGCACCCCTTTCTTGGAGTAAGGGGCAAGGCTGCGCCTCCCCCCTCTCCCTTGCCCCTATATATAGTGGAGGGGAGGGAGGGCATCCATACCTGAGCCCTTGGCGCCTCCCTCCCTCCCGTGGCACCTCCTCCTCTCCCGTAGGTGCTTGGCGAAGCCCTGCAGGATTGCCACGCTCCTCCATCACCACCACGCCGTTGTGCTGCTGCTGGATGGAGTCTTCCTCAACCTCTCCCTCTCTCCTTGCTGGATCAAGGCGTGGGAGACATCGTCGAGCTGTACGTGTGTTGAACGCGGAGGTGCCGTCCGTTCGGCACTTGATCATCGGTGATCTGAATCACGACGAGTACGACTCCATCAACCCCGTTCACTTGAACGCTTCCGCTTAGCGATCTACAAGGGTATGTAGATGCACTATCCTTCTACTCGTAGCTGGTTTCTCCATAGATAGATCTTGGTGACGCGTAGGAAAATTTTGAATTTCTGCTACGTTCCCCAACACAGACGACCCCGTGGAGGGCTGGATGAACAGTAGACGGTGGAGGGGTGGATGAACAGTAGCCCCGTGGAGGGGTGGTTGAACAGGAGCCCGTGGAGAGGGGTGGTTAAACAGTAGTCGGTGGAGTAGCGCACGGTGGAGGCTGGATGAACAGGAGCCCGTGGATGAACAGTCGCAGGTGGAGGCTGGAGGAGGTCGACGGTGGATGAACAGTAGCACGTGGAGGCTGGAGGAGGTCGTCGGTGGAGATGAACAGTATCCCGTGGAGTCCTGTTTTGCAGTACGCCCCACCCCTCCCGATGAATAGGACCCCCGTTTCGACCGTAGCGCTCCAACACAAGTCTGTTTCGTCCATTTTGCGGTACGCCACACCCCTCCCGATCAACAGGACCCCCGTTTCGACCGTAGGACGTCCGTTTCCTCCATTTTGCGGTACGCCAGACCCCTCCCGATGAACAGGGTCCTGTTTCGAACGTGGCCGGTCGAACACAAGGACGTTTCCTCCGTTCTGCGGTACGCTAGGCCTCGTTTCCATCGCCTGTTCCGTACAAGCCCTCCCGATGAACACGACGACACATTCCGTTCCGACCCAGCCGGTTGGCTCCCCATGAACACGACGACGATGTTGTTTCTCCATTCTGACCCAGCCATGTACACGAGCCCTGGCCGTACATATGCGCGAGTAGGCGTTCGAGACCCCGCCCGTATGTACACATACATGGCCGTATTTTCTTTCTTGCACACTGGCCGATATACGTACATGTACATGCTACGTGCGCGTCTCTACTATGATGCGTGCGCGCCTCTACATCCACCAGTATGTACGTACACGTTCGCGACCAGAATGACAATGCTATGTACACTTCGACCAGGTGGGTCCCGACTGTCAGGCAATTCCTTGCGTGCGAAGATATAGCTGGTGGGTCCCAGTAGTCAGGGGGAAACGATTTTTCCGCGAAATACGGTGGCCCGTACGGTGGGTCCCTGCTGTCAGGTGGAGGAATCATTATTTTCTGCATAATAAGGAGGCACTTCCTTGCTGCGGCCGTGGACCCAGCTGTCAGCCTCTCCACGTACAGTCCACGTCTGATTGGAGTTGTTCCTTGACCACGTTAACCACACTGCGCCGAGAGCACCAAGGCGGTAGACGACGGCCAGGCTAGGAAGGGGACGATGTGGAGCCAGGGAAGACGCGATAGTGGATGCCCACGCGTAGAGGAGTATGAGGGTTCACTCGTTCGGCTGCGGTATGAGGCTGTCGTCGCCGCAGAATAGCAGGGGTGTGGGTGAGTAGAGGGATGGCCTGGCCAGCAGTGGAAGTAGTAGGGGCGGTGAGGCTTCTGTGGCATCACAGTCGGCCACTGGCGGCAGGAGCATGCAGCACGACCGGCGCTGCTTTGGGCGGCTGGAGCAAGAAGACCAGAGGTTGAAGAAGCACTACGGCCGTTGGATGGACATCGTACGGTCACTGGAGCTAGAATCGTTCATATATTGACTAAAGTTGACAAAGGCCTCCGTCCCAGTCAACTTAGTAGGCCCACAAGTCAGCTTCCCACCAAGGTGGGTCCCAGCTAGCAGTGGGGTATTCATTTTTTTGTGCGTAATAAGGAGGCACTTCCGGTGGGTCCGAGCTGGCAGCGGGGGGAACATTTTTTTTGCGAAATACGGTGGCCCATCCGGTGGGTCCCAGCAGTCAGGGGGAAATGTTTTTTGTGAAATACTGGTGGCCCGTCCGTTGGGTCCCTACTATTAGGTGGACGAATAATTATTTTCCGCGTAATAATGAGGCACTTCCTTGCGGCTGCCGTGAACTCAGCTGTCAGCCTCTCCACATATAGTACTCTTCCGATGGAAGTCGGTCGTTGACCACATTGACCACGTCGTGCCGAGAGCACCACATCGGTGGACGATGGCGAGGCCTAGGAATGGGACGACGCGGAGCCGGGGAAGACGCGACAGTGGAAGCCCGCGCAGAGAGGAGTACGAGGGTTCACCGATTCTGCTGCGGTGTGAGGCTGACGTCGCTGCCGAATAACAGGGGGTGTGGGTGAGTAGAGGGATGCCCTGGCCAGCGGTGGGAGTATTAGGGGGCACTGAGGCCTGCGCGGCAGCACAGCCGGCCACGGGAGGCGGGAGCAGGCGGTCCCGCCGGTGCTGCTTTGGCGGCTGGAGCAAGAAGATCGGAGATTGAAGAAACACGACGGCTATTGGATTGACATCCAACGGTTACGTCTGCTAGAATCATTTGTTGACGTATATAATAACTAAAAAAATCTTGCATACGCGTCAACTAAACAGGCCCACAAGTCAGACCACTCCCTCTTTTTTTTTAACAATTTATATATAGCTCATGGCAACTTCTTATGCAATTTATTGCAGTCGTTTTTTTGGTTGGCCAAGGCCAATTTCGCATATTTCTGTGGGTTCCAAACTATTTTTAATACCGAAATGTCGAGCTAGATTTAAAGTACTTTGAAGATATATTCAAATTAGGTTAATGCCCAGTGAAATAGGAATCTGAAAATGTGAAAAAAAATCAGAAATTATAAAGTAATTGCCAATTTGTCATCTGTTTTTATATTTACAATCCATTTCATATTACTTTCAAGATTTGCAGGCGTCTTGAAAGAGTTGCAGCCCATCAGGGTGTAGAAAAATAAGTAGGCCTGGATTGGGTATTCTTCAGAAAAAATAAACTGGGCTCATTTTCACAAAGAAAAATTAGCTGGGCTGGTCACATGGTGAACATAAAATATAAGGCTGGCTAGACGGGCCACAGCCCAGTTCAAACCCTGCTCTGTCTCAACAATAACAAAAAAAATACTGCTCGAGCAGCTATGTCCCAGGTGTCAGCCGATCTTGTGCTGCTCTCTTGTCTATTGACTACATACGCTCACAATGTCGTGGGTCTCAGATCTCAGGAAAACACTAGGAGGAAGCATTTTATTTTTCCATACACTGACGTGGTGGGCCCCTACTATCATCCTATCCACGTACTTCTGCCGATTCTTGTTGTTTGTTGACCATGTTGACAACGCGAGAGGGCGGCGCCGCGGCGAGCGTACCAAACCGCGTGGAGGACGTCGGCGTTAACGATTTAGGAGACGGTGGGGCGGCGATGCGTGCGCTGAGGCGCAACCAGCCGTGGGAGGCGAAAGCAGGCGACCCCGCCGGCGCTGGTTTGGTTTTGGCGGCTGGAGGAAGACAGGACTGAGGAAACACGACAGGCTGTAAAAGCGGCAGGAGTACTTAACAACCTTAACTGAAACCAGCAGGGGCACTTAACAACCAAAGCAGAAAGCAGTATGAGTACTTATACAGGTTCAAACGTACAAAGCACGCCTCGAACAGTGCTACTTTGCCTACAGTTAACCAAGAGTGAGGCCGCCAAGCCCCAGGACAAGGCCCAGGCTCCACCCCGCGCATCCACAACCTTCTGAAAGCGGCTTCATCTCGCAATCTGGTCAATAAACAGGATATTCGCTTTAGAGCCATGGAAAAGCATGAACATAATCTTCTGTCCTATTCTCCAAGATGGACGGGCCTTCATTATTTGAGACCACCCATGAATAAGTATCTTTTCACCTCCAAGGGGAATTTAGTAGGTTGACATAAACATCATGTTGTGACCAAGCGCAAGTCTGACTCGACCATGGTCAGACATCTGTATAGGAACAATAGAACTGGGCAGTTTCTGTTTCAAGAAGATCACGGTTGTAAAACTGTGTATAAGCAATAGTTTATGAACAACATATATAACAGAAACAGCTCGTACCATAAGTTTCTCGCCACAGTTGGACCTGTTCAACGAGTGCAACAGTGGCACACATATCCCACGTGGCCTTCCACCATTGAAACGCCCCACAAGGACCTCAAGACGATCAATAAAGTGTAGGAACTTGTGGATGTCATCCCAGTCAACTTCAGTGCCATCAGTAACAGCCGAGTTACTACAGAATAACAAACGAGCAGCCTGCTTAACTCTGAAAAATCCTACACGTGCCACCAATTATAAGAAAATATTAGTTAGAAGTAGCATCTTCATGAGAGATTTGTTGCTACTTCTAAAGTTAAATTGTGATTAGTTAGACAGGATAGGTGGATTAAGAAGTAATCGAGAGAACAAGCAAGAACCAGATACAAAACTAACATGGATGAACAATTGGAACGACATCGGGGTGGAAGATCGCAGTGAAGATGAGACCAGGTTCTCCTATTTCCATCAACATTCATGCACCAACTTTCAGTTTGTAACACTTGAGAAAGTTTATCCAAGTTCGGCCATAAAAAAATAAGCGATCTTCTTGGTTCATGAATCCAACTCAGAATTTATATCCATGGCTTGTCTTCATTGTGACCATTAAACTAGTGTATTCAGTTATGGCAAGGCCGAGCATCTTGAGTACATGTGTTCTAGCAGAGCAAATAATACACTGCAGGAAAAATAATATGAGAACACAATGTATTCCCTATCCAAATCTAGAAATAACTTCCTCCTTCACGTCAGCGTTGACCATCGTACTAGTAGTACCTTTTATCAAAATATAGCAATCCAAATTTCCAAATTAGTCGACAACATGTTCAAAAAAAAACCACCCTCCCGGATAAAAAAGAGGATTCTAGGAACATACTGTGCGCGTTTCAAAATCCTATGTTAGGATGAGAAGGAACAAGTGTGGCGTCTCGCCGAGGGTGCAGAAACCTGTAGGGTCCTCGCACTTTGGGCACTGCAAATGAAACACACTAGATTCAGTAGGAAGAAAAATGCATCAACGGCGGTGGCTGCCATCCTAGGATTACCTGCGACCAAGGGACTTGGATTTATCGGGGATGGATGAAGAATTCGTACCTGGTTCTCCATGAGAAAACCCTATGCAATCGCCGAGAGGGGGTTTTCTCTGAACAAGCAGACGAGGGAGAAGGGGATTCAGGCCCAGTGAAATATTGCTGCTTCGTCCGTCCAACTTACTGCTAAAGCTGGAAGGGGGGGGTTGTGATTTGATAGCTCATTGGGCATTACTGCGGTGCTACGATCGGGGTGTGTCTACCGTGCAGTTGTGCACTCTAATTTGTGCATATGGCACGTGGTCCCCATTGCCGGTTGCCCCACATATCAGCGAAAGGAAGTAGAAAGACAGGAGTAACTAGTTACACATAAATATATATTTTGACAGAGAGATAATCCCTCTGTAAAGAAATATACAAATCTTTTATATCACAACTTTATACATAAGAAAAATCAAGGGGGATATATATAACATATATAATTATAAAAAACGGAGTTGTTTTTAACACAGTATAGACGAGTTGGTGATGATGGTGTGCCTGCCATCCTGGAATATAGGCCGTCCAATTTATCTCTGACGGATAGGAAGGAAACTATGGCAATTTTGCAAAAAGGTACCCACACACCTCTCCACATTTGCAAATAAGGCCTTCCCTCGTTCATACTTTTCTCTCACAAGATAAAATACTCATACAAATGCATCTTGATGTTATGTGCAACACACGGGCATTATGGGGGTTCAACTTTTTTTATGGGGGTTCAACTGAGAATATAATACTCAGACAGGCTCACTGTTCTGGACTTTGGGCCGCAGGCCCACCCTGCATGTTTGGGGCCCATGTGTTCTACCTCAGCGCTTTTCATATTGCAAGCGATCGGTACGGCGTTGGTTTTAGATGTTGTCGCAAGGCGAATACACAAAATTGAATAATGCACGACAGCTGTTGGAATGAAATCAAACAACAGTTCCTAACCAGCAATCAGAGTTGCAATTCTATCAATGATCTACCATGTGATAAATAATACTGTCGTACTACTTATACACACAAGACACTTGTTTCACCATGCCATCTTATTACATCAAAATCTCTTGGAGGATAGATCAGTTCGGCAGTTGTGTGCTGCTACTGAAGAATTTCAAAGTTGATTTGGACCAGCTCTCCTTGGCAAGAAAGTCGATTTTGACATCATCCCGTACAGCAAGATATGATTTAGATTTGAACCTTGACCATCCTTTAGCATCAATCATCATGCGACCATCCTTTGTACTTACAGTATATTGAGCAGGTTTATTCACACCAAGGCTGCGCATGGTAAGAGAAACTTGGCCGCGGTCGCCCGGATTGTTGAACGACTCCCTCGTTGCTCTAGGAATTCTCTGTTTGCAAACAAGAAGACGTACCCAAACAGTTAGATCAACACAGTGAATCATGTGAAACAACATGAAAAGAAAAAAGAACGAAGCACTTGGGCGGCCAATGCTTACCAAGAAGGTGGACATGTCGGTTTTTGTAAGGACTTTGGTATATGAAGTGCGAATTGCAACCCCGTCTGTTACCGGTGCAACTGCACGGGCCGGAGCAGATGCAAGTGCAAGTGTTGGTGCAGGTGCCGAAGCCGCTGCTGCTGCCGGAGATGGTGCTTCTTGTAGAGCTGGTGTCGGTGTCGGACCAGGTGCCGGTGTCGATTCCCGATCCTCCGGTAGATCAGACTGATCCGCGAACACGGTCGGTGCCCAATCCTCAGCTGGATCAGACTGAGCTGCTGCCGCTGTCAGTGCTAGAGCAACTGCCGATGCTCGATCCGTTGCTGAAGGTGGTACAATTGTGCAGACAGCGGCGATCATGTCTGGTCTACTATGATCAACTTTCTAAGTTGACTACGATCCGCGACCGTGATCTAGTTTTTTTTTCATTTGTTGTAAACGTGAGAAGGACTAATTGTGGCTTTTTGTTAAACCAAATTGCAGTTCATCATAGGGATTCAGCTTGTACTCAGACCACAGACTGATCCATTTTTTCCAGTAATATAAGTGATGGACAGTGCCTTCGTTACTGACACGACATAAGAAGTGAAACCTGCAAAAATATCCATCATAGAGCAAACCAAACGGTTTATTCTGTGATTAATGTCACATGGCAAAACCTGCATCGTAAAATTGCATGAAAAGAAATAAAACATGATGTTAAATCAATAAGATTTAGACAATAAATCAATAAGATTTACTTGATGTGACACGAGTGAATCCTTACCAGGAAATCACTATGTTGAAGTACTAAACAGAAGATTGATCGTCCAACTACGGGTGGCATGCAGGGGCCCCTCCTACTCCCACAAGCAAGACAGTCCAAAGGTCGTGAAAAATCATATGGACCGAACATCCATGGGACTGGAAATCCTGGTGGGTGCGATAAACCCTGCAATGCATACAGATATTGGAGTGTAACCATAATTGATAAACAGTCCTCACAAAAAAGATGATTTGGATACTTCAAAATATGCAGACTGAATTGAGTGGACAGACATTAACATAGACCGTTCTCAGGACTGACCACACACCAAAAGCGGCAGTACTTACTACAGACGAGCAAAGTTGCACTAATTAAACTCTACAGACTATTTCTTGCCACCGACCTACGGGATGAACCCCGCATAACTGACTAGGCCATGGACTTCGTGAGAGATGTCTACATGCACCATCACCATCTTGTCAACCTTGGAGAACCTAATAGAGTGGTCTTTCCACTCATAAACATGATGATGAAGACATTCTGCATCAGATTTGTTGGGAAGGTTTACAAGAACCACACCATTCGTAATCGAAGGCACAACCAACAAATTGTTGTGGTCAAGTACAACCTTGAGAACACGCCTGACAAGAATGCTACAGGAAAACACTAGTTCAGGACACATGGCAACAAGGACATAGCAGATGGATAGTTTAGCAGTAGAACTCATCCCCAGGTCTTCCAGTTCACACGGCATGACTTTGAGAACTTCATCTCCACCGCGGACCTAGTTCTAATTCAAACAGAAGCCATATTTTATTACTACCTCCATTCAGAAATATAAAATGATTTTCGATATTATACTCCATATATGACTACATATACGCATAGAAATGAGTGAACAAAGACACTAGAACATGTCTTCAAAGGCATGAGAGCAGAGGGATTACTTGCAATATCCATAACACAAGTTACTGAGGCAAATATACCCTCTTCAAAGGTAGCATTGATGTTCATAAAGTACTCCCTCCGTCCCAAAATTCTTGTCTTAGATTTGTCTAGATACGGATGTATCAAGTCACATTTTAGTATTAGATACATCCGTATCTAGACAAATCTAAGACAAGAAATTTGGGATAGAGGGAGTAGTTGAAAGTAATCTATAAGAAATCAGTGTCAACCACTCGCATGCTTTGGTTAAAAGAGGAATTTAGAACCGTCATTTGGCACACTAAAATCACATGCAAGACCAGCCAGAAAGTTGTACTACCAGTACTATTACTGTGTGTTAGATGAAAAATCACGATCAAGATCGAGAAAAAGATCGTCAACAAGAGACATTACCTGGACTTGCTTAATGAGGGATCCCGGAGAGGGGGGCTTGGACAGGGCGATGGCTTTGAGCTTGTCTGCGGTAGTCTCGGCGGGGTGCTTGCGCTTCTTCGTACCATGAGCCTCGACGGTTTTGGCCAGAGCCATACACATCACTCGGCCGGTGCTCCAGCGTCCATCCAAGAGAGGAAGCTGAGAGAGAAGAGTGAAAGGAGGAACGAGATGAGGGAGAAGCGAAGCGAGTGGGGGGTTTCTTCAAGAGAGGAAGCTGAGAGAGAAGAGTGAAATGATGGTTGCTTCGTCCGTCCAACTTACCGATGGAAAGGAGGGGGTTTTGTTATTTGACGGCTCATTGGGCATTACTGCGGCGCTTCGATCGGGTAGTCTACCGTCACTCTACTACGGAGTAATTTAGTGCATGGCTGGTGGACCCAGGTGCTGGCTGTCCCACACGTTGGCGAAAGTGAGTAATTTAGTGCATGGCTGGAGGAGGATCCGCACGGTAGAGCATGTCCACTGTTCTTCTGAAGAAGAAAATGATTACAGCAAGCGTTTCCACTCTTACGACAGAGGAGTGCGAAACACGGCAGCCACTTGAACATACACAGTGCTCCTACTACTAGGCACGTGCAGTGGTTCATATGTCAGTACTAGACAATCTTGTTGCTAGTGTAGTAAGATACGAAGTAACAAATGATGTTGTGCGCATGTCAACTACTCCTATATGTAACATAGTACCGCTTTTTCGACTGTCCGGTCGAGAATGAACAGTGAGATCAATGTTAACAGAAGTAGGTCTACAGCGCACGGAGAGTACGGTGCTACAGTACTCCACGAAAAATGAACCATATGAAGCACGAATAGTGTTAGGCAGGGTGTATGAAGGGTGCACGGGATGGGAGCAAAAGTTCCCTTCTCGACCCACTGTTGGGTGTTTGGTAGACAGGCAGAGTACATGAAGGGTGCATGAGTCCACACTAGTAGGTTAACAAAAATACATTAAGGGGAAACAACTATATTGAGATGAGAATGCAATCAAACACACCCACACGCTTTGTGCTACAGTGACTGATCTGCACCGTTTGAGTTTGATCCAACAGTCATGTTGCGCCGAGACATGGACATGCCCATGCAGAGGGCGCCAAAACACCACCGAAGTCCCTCTTCTTCTCGAGGCACACGACGTTGGTGATGCAGGGTGAAACCGCCCGCAGAGCCCGCTCCCGATCGACGGGAGCCAGCTTGTCAAAGAAGGCGTCCAATGGCACGAATGGATTTCGATGACGGAGCCCTGAAAGGATTCGCCCGGCAACGGTGACGGCAGCCCGCAACCCCTCCTTGTCTAGCTCAGCCCCCACCATCGTGCGGAGATGGCTCAGCTCCTCGGAGATATAGGTGAAGAAGGAGACCAGGCCAGGAAGCCGCATCTTGTTGAAGTCGACCGGGTGGTCGAAACGGGTTTAGCCCGACGACCGGCATCGTTGCGTTGGCACGACGGTAGGCATCGCGCAGCCGCAACACGTGTGTGGCAACTTGGTTCACCAAGTGGCCGAGGCGATCCTGGACCTCGTCACGATTGGCCCGCTCGCGCTCTAGCCGGCTCCCCTGACGGCCTATTGTATCTCCTGCTTTCTGCAGCAACATCATCGATGCCTCGAGCATCTTTGTGGTGGACGCCTGCCACTTTTGAAGCTCCGTGAACTCCCGCACATAACGGAGGATCATGGCACTCCTCTCCTCCTTGAGCTCACGGAGCTCCACGTCCTTGGCCCTGAGCTCTGCATCCTTGGCATGGAGCTCCTGTGTCAGGCGCCTCACCTCAGACTTCGTGATCTGCTGCGCTGCCATGGCACCAGGTAGAAGCAATGGGGAGAGGAAGCAAAGGGGGCGAAACGGCTGAAAGGCAATGCAATCTATGGGAAGGCGGAGGGAGTCAGCCGAGGAGCAAGGAATCTTTTGGTTTTCACCACGGTAAAACACCAGTCGACGACTTCTCACATCAGGGAGCAGTGGGTTTTACAGGTGGAGTCATCGTGACTAATTGCTGCCGCGCCTGCTCCTGTCAAGCAAAAAATTAAAAATCCTGCCGCGCCTGCTCCCGTCAATCAAAAAATTAAAAATCATGCTGCACACAAACACCAGAGCAACACCGCGGTGGATATTTAAATTTACCTGCCGTCAAGTAGATAAAAAAAGGGGTGAAAAAACAAATGTGGCGGCGGCCTAGCTAATCGATCGAACTAGTCCAACTAGGTAGCCACCGTGCTTCACTGATGTACTCGGCGGGAAAGGTGGTCTTTCATGATTTGACGACTCATTTACTTGCTTCGGCGCTACGACCGAGGAGGACCCAGAAAACACGCGGTAGGGTGTCCCACGTCAGGAAGAATATATGCGTGCACCACCCGGGAGGACCCCAAAACCGCGCGATAGGGTGTGCCACGTCTCGGCACGGAGGAAAAATGTGCGTGTAAAAATATACTCTCTCCATCTAGGTGTGTAAGTCATCTTACGAAAATCAAATAATCCCAAAACACTTAGGCGCGGTGCATTAACTTCTATCTTGTTTCTTGTTTCTTGACATATCAACCAATAAGACATGAGGGATGTGCATGCTTTTAATGATTTGAGACTAACAAACACGACATGCAGTGGTTAGTTCATTGCATGCAATGTTATTAATTAGCAAATAAACATTAAGGTCTCTTGTTTTCCCCTCCTCCTCGGTCACGGTGACTTACTCACCTAGGCGGAGGGAGTACTGTATCAGACGTCGGCAGTAACTCTAGTACTTATGGTTCGACCTCGGGACCCAGCCAGTCGGTCGAAAACACCCCACTATCCACACAACTTCACCATGCAAGCGTGGCACGGAGGATAGATGTGGTTAGCTCCGTCTTGACCAGCCACAACGTCTCTTGTTCTAGGCGATTCTTCTATTTTCCAACCTTTTTTTAGTTGTAATAACACCACGGCAAGCTAGCGCCGCTCTTCGTGTGTGCTCGTGCAAAGGTTAGACGATGGAGAGAAGAGAGATTGAGATCGCAGACCTGGGATTCACCAGTAAGTGAGACAACGGTCATGCACGTGTTGACGAGGCACTCCCTCTACTCTACTCAATGTAATACTGTATAAAATCAAGTTATGGGACAAAGCCAACAACCATTGTTGTTTCAGGCTATCGACTTACGCTTTGTAGTCCAGGTTGCTAGTTTGAATCTCGTCTTTCAGATTTGTTAGTTTTAGGTCCAAATTTGATTAATGACAAGTGGGACCCCCGTGTGCTATTTCGATATTTCAGTGTAGGATGGTTTTTTTGAACAAACACTTTGCGCGGTTAGACAAGTAACAACACGAGTTGCACGTATTTTGCAAGTTTACGAACAAAAATGACAGCGGCATAGAATATCACATCCACCCCGCAACTTAGATACTATGGTGATACAAGTTTTTACACCGTCGGAAGTGAAATCCAATGGCTTGAGAGTAGTCTTTCTAATTATGCGCAATTTCCAAACTCTCCAAAGGTTTTTTTGAAAATAAAACATTCAGGCCTCGTGTGTGCCGCTGCATCTTCGATCCAACGGCTCCCCGCTGCTCATATTAGGTGCTCCCCGTAGCTTAATTACCCGCTATAGTGATATGAGCATCTAGGTCATATGATCAGTGATCAGATGGCACATGCGTAGTACTTGTACTTTCTGCGCATTTCCCAAACTCTATCAGCTGTATATTGCAAAAACACTCCAACCTCCTACTATGGGCCGTTAGATCTCAGTGAACTCATATCACCATAGAATCTATGGTGCGGGAGTGTTGGAAATATGCCCTAGAGGCAATAATAAAAGGTTTATTATTATATTTCTTTGTTCATGATAATTGTCTTTTATTCATGCTATAGTTGTATTATCCGGAAATCGTAATACACGTGTGAATACATAGACCACAATACGTCCCTAGTAAGCCTCTAGTTGACTAGCTCGTTGGTCAACAGATAGTCATGGTTTCCTGACTATGGACATTAGATGTCATTGACAACGGGATCACATCATTAGGAGAATGATGTGATGGACAAGACCCAATCCTAAGCATAGCACAAGATCGTGTAGTTCGTTTTGCTAGAGCTTTTTCCAATGCCAAGTATCTTTTCCTTAGACCATGAGATCATGTAACTCCCGAATACCATAGGAGTGCTTTGGGTGTACCAAACGTCACAACGTAACTGGGTGACTATAAAGGTGCATTACAGGTATCTCCGAAAGTGTCTATTGGGTTGACACGTATCGAGACTGGGATTTGTCACTCCGTATGACAGAGAGGTATCTCTGGGCCCACTCGATAATGCATCATCATAATGAGCTCAAAGTGACCAAGTGTTTGGTCATGGGATCATGCATTACGGTACGAGTAAAGTGACTTGCCGGTAATGAGACAGAACGAGGTATTGGGATACCGACGATCGAGTCTCGGGCAAGTAACGTACCGTTTGACAAAGGGAATTGTATACGGGGTTGATTGAATCCTCGACATCGTGGTTCATCCGATGAGATCATCGAGGAGCATGTGGGAGCCAACATGGGTATCCAGATCCCGCTGTTGGTTATTGACCGGAGAGCCATCTCGGTCATGTTTGCATGTCTCCCGAACCTGTAGGGTCTACACACTTAAGGTTCAGTGACGCTAGGGTTATTAGGAAGACTTGTATGTGATTACCGAATGTTGTTCGGAGTCCCGGATGAGATCCCAGACGTCACGAGGAGTTCCGGAATGGTCCGGAGGTGAAGATTTATATATGGGAAGTTGTCATACGGTCACCGGAAAGTTTCGGGGGCATATCGGTATTGTACCGGGGCCACCAGAGGGGTTCTGGGGGTCCACCGGGAGGGGCCACCCCTCTCGGAGGGCCTCATGGGCCGTAGGGGGCAGGGAACCAGCCCCTGGAGGGCTGGGCGCACCCCCCCCTTGGGCCCATGCGCCTAGGGTTGGGGGGGGAAACCCTAGTGGGGGCGCCCCCCTTGCTTGGGGGGCAAGCCCCCTCCCTTGGCCGCCGCCCCCCTCTAGATCTCATCTAGAGGGGGCCGGCCCCCTCCCCCTTCCCCTATAAATAGTAGGGCGAGGGGAGGGCTGCATAACACATCCAAGGCGCAGCCCCTCCCCTCCCCAACACCTCTCCTCCTCCGTTAAGTGCTTGGCGAAGCCCTGTCGGAGTACTGCCTCTCCACCATCACCACGCCGTCGTGCTGCTTCTAGAGCCTTCTTCCTCAACCTCTCCTTCCCCCTTGCTGGATCAAGAAGGAGGAGACGTCATCCGCTCCGTACGTGTGTTGAACGCGAAGGTGCTGTCCATTCGGCACTTGGTCATCGGTGATTAGGATCACGGCGAGTACGACTCCATCATCCCCGTTCCCTTGAACGCTTCAGCACGCGATCTACAAGTGGTATGTAGATGCATCTCTCTCCTATCACTCGTTGCTTAGATGAACTCATAGATGGATCTTGGTGAAACCGTAGGAAAAATTTTAATTTTCTGCAACGTTCCCCAACAGTGGCATGTTTTCCCAACGTTCCCCAACAACTCACGCCGCCTGGAACACCTCAGCGTAACGGTGTGTCCGAACATCGTAATCGCACTCTATTGGATATGGTGCGATCTATGATGTCTCTTACCGATTTACCACTATCATTTTGGGGATACACTCTAGAGACAGCTACATTCACTTTAAATAGGGCACCGTCTAAATCCGTTCAGACGACACCGTATGAATTATGGTTTGGGAAGAAACCTAAGCCGCCGTTTCTAAAAGTTTGGGGATGCGATGCTTATGTCAAGAAACTTCAACCCGAAAAGCTCGAGCCCAAGTCGGAAAAATGCGTCTTCATAGGATACCCTAAGGAAACCATTGGGTATACCTTCTACCTTAGATCCGAAGGCAAGATTTTTGTTGCCAAGAATGGATCCTTTCTGGAAAAAGAGTTTCTCTCGAAAGGAGTAAGTGGGAGGAAAGTAGAACTCGATGAAGTACTACCTCTTGAACTGGAAAGTAGTGCAGCTCAGGAAAATGTTCATGTGGTGGCTACACCAACTGGAGAGGAAATTAATGATGATGATCAAGGTACTTCGGATCAAGTCGCTACTGAACTTCGTAGGTCCACAAGGACACGTTCCACACCAGAGTGGTATGGCAACCCTGTCCTGGAAATCATGTTGTTAGACAACGGTTAACCTTCGAACTATGAAGAAGCGATGGCGGGCCCAGATTCCAACAAATGGCTAGAAGCCATGCAATCCGAGATAGAATCCATGGATGAAAACAAAGTATGGACTTTGACTGACTTTAAGAGGAAGACGGACGCGGATGGTAGTGTCACCATCTATAAAGCTCGACTTGTTGCTAAGGGTTATCGGCAAGTTCAAGGGATTGACTACGATGAGACTTTCTCTCCCGTAGCGAAGCTTAAGTCCGTCCGAATCATGTTAGCAATTGCCGCATACTATGATTATGAGATATGGCAGATGGACGTCAAAACGGCATTCCTTAACGACTATCTTAAGGAAGAGCTGTATATGATGCAGCCGGAAGGTTTTGTCGATCCTAAGAATGCTAACAAAGTATGCAAGCTCCAGCGATCCATTTATGGGCTGGTGCAAGCATCTCGGAGTTGGAACATTCGCTTTGATGAGATGATCAAAGCGTTTGGGTTTATGCAGACTTATGGAGAAGCCTGCGTTTACAAGAAAGTGAGTGGGAGCTCTGTAGCATTTCTCATATTATATGTAGATGACATACTTTTGATGGGAAATGATATAGAATTCTTGGACAGCATTAAGGCCTACTTGAATAAGTGTTTTTCAATGAAGGACCTTGGAGAAGCCGCTTACATATTAGGCATCAAAATCTATAGGATAGATCGAGACGCCTCATAGGTCTTTCACAAAGCACATACCTTGATAAGATTTTGAAGAAGTTCAAAATGGATCAGTCCAAGAAAGGGTTCTTGCCTGTATTGCAAGGTGTGAGATTGAGCTCGGCTCAATGCCCGACCACGGCAAAAGATAAAGAAGAGATGAGTGTCATCCCCTATGCCTCAGCCATAGGATCTATTATGTATGCCATGCTGTGTACCAGACCTGATGTAAACCTTGCCGTAAGTTTGGTAGGAAGGTACCAAAGTAATCCCGGCAAGGAACACTGGACATCGGTCAAGAATATCCTGAAGTACCTGAAAAGGACAAAGGACATGTTTCTCGTTTATGGAGGTGACGAAGAGCTCATCGTAAAGGGTTACGTCGACGCTAGCTTCGACATAGATCTAGATGACTCTAAGTCACAAACCGGATATGTGTATATGTTGAATGGTGGGGCAGTAAGCTGGTGCAGCTGCAAGCAGAGTGTCGTGGCGGGATCTACATGTGAAGCGGGATACATGGCAGCCTCGGAGGCAGCGCATGAAGCAATTTGGGTGAAGGAGTTCATCACCGACCTAGGAGTCATACCCAATGCACCGGGGCCGATCAAACTCTTTTGTGACAACACTGGAGCTATTGCCCTTGCCAAGGAGCCCAGGTTTCACAAGAAGACCAGGCACATCAAGCGTCGTTTCAACTCCATCCGTGAAAATGTTCAAGATGGAGACATAGATATTTGCAAAGTACATACGGATCTGAATGTCGTAGATCCGTTGACTAAACCTCTTCCGCGAGCAAAACATGATCAACACCAGAACTCTATGGGTGTTCGATTCATCACAATGTAACTAGGTTATTGACTCTAGTACAAGTGGGAGACTGTTGGAAATATGCCCTAGAGGCAATAATAAAAGGTTTATTATTATATTTCTTTGTTCATCATAATTGTCTTTTATTCATGCTATAATTGTATTATCCGGAAATCATAATACACGTGTGAATACATAGACCACAATACGTCCCTAGTAAGCCTCTAGCTGACTAGCTCGTTGGTCAACAGATAGTCATGGTTTCCTGACTATGGACATTAGATGCCATTGACAACGGGATCACATCATTAGGAGAATGATGTGATGGACAAGACCAATCCTAAGCATAGCACAAGATCATGTAGTTCGTTTTGCTAGAGCTTTTTCCAATGTCAAGTATCTTTTCCTTAGACCATGAGATCGTGTAACTCCCAGATACCGTAGGAGTGCTTTGGGTGTACCAAACGTCACAATCTAACTGGGTGACTATAAAGGTGCACTACAGGTATCTCCGAAAGTGTCTGTTGGGTTGACACGGATCGAGACTGGGATTTGTCACTCCATATGATGGAGAGGTATCTCTGGGCCCACTCGGTAATGCATCATCATAATGAGCTCAAAGTGACCAAGTGTTTGGTCACGGGATCATGCATTACGGTACGAGTAAAGTGACTTGCCGGTAACGAGACAGAACGAGGTATTGGGATACCGACGATCGAGTCTCGGGCAAGTAACGTACCGTTTGACACAGGGAATTGTATACGGGGTTGATTGAATCCTCGACATCGTGGTTCATCCGATGAGATCATCAAGGAGCATCTGGGAGCCAACATGGGTATCCAGATCCCGCTGTTGGTTATTGACCGGAGAGCCGTCTCGGTCATGTCTGCATGTCTCCCGAACCCGTAGGGTCTACACACTTAAGATTCGGTGACGCTAGGGTTATTAGGAAGACTTGTATGTGATTACCGAATGTTGTTCAGAGTCCCGGATGAGATCCCGGACGTCACGAGGAGTTCTGGAATGGTCCGGAGGTGAAGATTTATATATGGGAAGTTGTCATACGGTCACCGGAAAGTTTCGGGGGCTTATCGGTATTATACCGGGGCCACCGGAGGGGTTCCGGGGGTCCACCGGGAGGGGCCACCCCTCTCGGAGGGCCTCATGGGCCGTAGGGGGCAGGTGACCAGCCCCTGGAGGGCTGGGCGCCCCCCCTTGGGCCCATGCGCCTAGGGTTGGGGGGGGGGAACCCTAGTGGGGGCGCCCCCCTTGCTTGGGGGGCAAGCCCCCTCCCTTGGCCGCCGCCCCCCTCTAGATCTCATCTAGAAGGGGCCGGCCCCCTTCCCCCTTCCCCTATAACTAGTGGGGCGAGGGGAGGGCTGCATAACATATCCAAGGCGCAGCCCCTCCCCTCCCCAACACCTCTCCTCCTCCGTTAAGTGCTTGGTGAAGCCCTGTCGGAGTACTGCCTCTCCACCATCACCACGCCGTCGTGCTGCTGCTGGAGCCTTCTTCCTCAACCTCTCCTTCCCCCTTGCTGGATCAAGAAGGAGGAGACGTCATCCGCTCCGTACGTGTGTTGAACGCGGAGGTGCTGTCCGTTCGGCACTTGGTCATCGATGATTTGGATCACGGCGAGTACGACTCCATCATCCCCGTTCCCTTGAACGCTTCCGCACGCGATCTACAAGTGGTATGTAGATGCATCTCTCCCCTATCACTCGTTGCTTAGATGAATTCATAGATTGATCTTGGTGAAACCGTAGGAATTTTTTTAATTTTCTGCAACGTTCCCCAACAGGGAGCACCTCATATACTCCCGTGCGAGAAAACATAAGGTGCTATCGCAGCTTGGATGCTACGGTGATACGAGCTTCGAGGTCGTTTGATCTGAGATCCAATGGCATCTGAGCAGTCTTTGTGCTTGTAAGCAGTGGCCGAAGTCTTTTAGGGCTTTTCTACAAAAAAACCATTCGAACCACCGAGGAGGTGTTGGGTCACAAATCCAACGGCTCCGAAGAGCTTGTATCACCAAAGCATCTAAGGTGTGGTAGCACATGATATTCTTACATACAGCAGAATATGATGTCCTCCTTCATCTTAGATGCTACGGTGATACGAGCTTCGAGGTCGTTGGATATGGGATCCAAGGGCATCTGAGTAGTTTTTGTACAATTTGTGTGCAATTCTCATACTAATCAAGGTTTCCTGTAAAAATATTAAAACACATCATGTGAGTTGCTATATCTCACATCTATAAGCTCCAAGCAACTTGTATCGGCATATAGCATCTAAGGTATGGGGGCACATGATATTCTCCCGGGGAGGAGGGGTGGGGGGTGCACAACCAATCGGTGGTTGGGAGGATTGGGACAAATATAATCTAAACAACCCTAAACAGGGCTCCACAATTTTATCTAAGGTCAAGGGGTTGACCCCCGACAATCATAGCTCCGCCTAAACACAACATTTGCATGTACTGTAGTACTAGACTTAATATTCATGTTTCAGTTTCATGTTCATTTATATATTGAACTGAGGAGCATGCATGTCTTACATTTTACTCCATTCGTTCCTACCAATATTAGTTTTTCTAGAGATTTCAAATGGATTGGCACATACGGATGTATATAGACATATTTTAGAGTCTAGATTCACTCATTTTGCTCTGTATGTAGTCACTTGTTGAACTCTCTAAAAGACTAATATTTAGGAATAGAAGGGGTATTTTTGAATTCGTGTCATACATGCATGGTTTGGAAAAATAGATGCACTATACTTATTGGATTGTTGTTGTGTTCGTGCGTAATTCTCTCTCTCTCTCTCTCTCTCTCTGTGTGTGTGTGTGTGTGTGTGTGGTCATATGCTTGATACATACAAAGTTTTCTCACCTCCATATTGTTCATCTTTTAAATTTGAATTTGCATTGGAAAACTTACTAGGGATACCATGAAATGTGAAATCCGCGTTGAGATCACTATATCACAAACTCACTCTAATTCAACAACTCATCATAAATCAATTCCCACGTTGAGATTAGTATTTGCAAGGAAAATACGGGTATTGTAATACACATAGATTCGTTCGGCAATTTAAAAGGTTCCTTTCGTATTCTCGAATGGTAGGACCCAACGGAGTACCAGCCAGACCTTGGCTCCTGTTGATCCTAAAAAATAAAAAATAAAAAAACCCGGGCTCGTGTCCTTCGGTGGCTTGCTTTGTACGCACATTAGGCAACCCCAACCAGTCGAGCCTCAGTGTTTGAAGTCGAAATATCTGGCGGCCAGAATTCCAGCCCTATGAAATTCTCCTCATGTCCCCGGTCCATAATGACTACCGATGAACAACGAAGGGATGCTTTAGTAAGTAGACAACGTTACCTACCGTGCGAGCACGGTTCAATTCCCTCGGTCGCGCTCGTCAAGGTCACCCTTCAACTGCATTGCCTAGGACTACTACTACTACACCAGGATGAGCACAGAATTGAGCCCGTTTGTTCATGCCTAGTACTTGAGTTAATATATCAGGCAATGCACTGGTATGGAAGGATTATTGTCGGTGTCAAAACCGGCGGATCTCGGGTAGGGGGTCCCGAACTGTGCGTCTAGGTGGATGGTAACAGGAGACAAGGGACACGATGTTTTTACCCAGGTTCGGGCCCTCTCGATGGAGGTAAAACCCTACTCCTGCTTGATTAATATTGATGATATGGGTAGTACAAGAGTAGATCTACCACGAGATCGGAGTGGCTAAACCCTAGAATCTAGCCTATGGTATGATTGTTGTTCGTCCTACGGACTAAAACTCTCTGGTTTATATAGACACCGGAGAGGGCTAGGGTTACACAGAGTCGGTTACAATGGGAGGAGATCTTCATATCGTATCGCCAAGCTTGCCTTCCACGCCAAGGAAAGTCCCATCCGGACACGGGACAAAGTCTTCAATCTTGTATCTTCATAGTCCGGGAGTCCGGCCAAAGGTCTTAGTCCGGCCATCCGGACACCCCCTAATCCAGGACTCCCTCAGTAGCCCCTGAACCAGGCTTTAATGACGATGAGTCCGGCGCGCAAGTTGTCTTCGGCATTGCAAGGCGGGTTCCTCCTCCGAATATTTCATAGAAGATGTTGAACACCAGGGTAGTGTCCGGCTTTGCAAAATAAGTTCCACATTCCTTCGTAGAGAGAATAATATTCGTATCAATCGGATTTGCTAACGTATTCCATGGCGTGACATCATGCCACAGCCAGGCTCTTTATTCATTTTATTGTTCCACCTCAGTGCGTTTAGCGAGGTGGTTTTCCTGGCACGTCTTGTCAAAGCAGAGATCATGTCCCCTTATTCCGGGATTCTCATCAATACGGGTGTGGGTAACCCAACCGTGCCAGTAACCGCGACGCTTGGGGGATAAGCGAGTTTTATTAGGCCGGTGGGGGGCTCGTAGTTTTGGCCGCCCATATAAGGGGATAAGAATCCGCCCTTTCCATTCACGCCCTCTTCCTCCTCTGCTTATCCGTCCCTGCGCGCTCGAGGTCCAGCGCCCAAGCCCGCACTTCCCACCTCAACCTTCTCCAACCATGTCAGGAGCGGGAGGTAGATGGATGGCCTCCTCCGTCACGGAGGGACAAATCAAAAACCTGAGGAAGGACGGATACTTGTCTAACGACATCGCGCACCGGCTCCCAGATGCGGGACAACTCATCCCCACCCCTAGGCCCCATGAGAGGGTTGTTTTTCTTCCCCATTTCCTCCGCGGACTGGGTTTTCCTCTTCACCCATTTGTCCGGGGGCTCATGTTCTACTACGGCCTGGACTTCCACGATCTGGCCCCGAACTTCATCCTCAATATCTCGGTGTTTATCGTCGTGTGCGAGGCCTTCTTCTGCATCCAGCCCCACTTTAGCCTATGGCTGAAGATCTTTAGCGTC
Source organism: Triticum aestivum (assembly GCF_018294505.1). Lineage (NCBI taxonomy): Eukaryota > Viridiplantae > Streptophyta > Magnoliopsida > Poales > Poaceae > Triticum > Triticum aestivum. The sequence continues at coordinate 533,583,070 of NC_057804.1, read as the reverse complement.
AAGCCGAAGGTCGTGCAAGGCCGACAGGCGGAATGCGGAGGCGCCATGGTGGGCAAGATAGCCAACGTCACCTGGCTCGAGGGTGCCTTCGTGGAAACCATCAAAGGGTGGCAATCTGGGTGGTTTTATATTACCGAGCCGCGTGACCCTAAATGGGCAGCGGCCCCTGAATTTCGATCCGGCATCCCCACCCGGCTCACATCTTGGAAAGAGACGGGCCTGTCATGGGGCAATCCGGAAGAGGTGACCGGACTCCAAACCTGCATCCGAGACCTGGTGACCAAGAAGGCCAAACTTGTCAACATGGTCCAGGTCATGCTCTTCCGCCGGATCCTCCCTTGTCAACGACGGGACTTCAATTTGTGGGAGTTCGACCCGGCCCGGCACCAGACTCTATCCTGGCTCTTTGAAACGAAGCACGAGGACGCTTGGAAGGTGCTTTTCAAAAGCTCCGAGGTCTCCCTTCCCGTCACCGAGGATCGCGGGTTCTGCGCCAAACGTCAAGCCTCCGAAGTAAGCTTACCTTTAGTCCCTTACGGGATATCTGCATTTCATAGTGTGACCTTATGTGGGATCTAAACTCCCGTTCCTTTGACAGGATTGGAAGAGGACATCCGGACAGTTTGACTGTCCGGCCCCTTTGCCCGAAGGCCCAGTAGACGCACACTTAGCGAAGCTACTGGTTCTGGCACCCCATGTGGTGCCGGAGAAGAAGGCCAAGGAGAGGGCCACTGGGACCCGAAAGAGTTCTCGGCGCCCGGTGTCGTCGGATTTGCCCGACGGCTCCAACACGCCCTCCGCCTCCGAAGATGAGGAGGGGGGAGAAGAAGATGCCTCTCCCCCTCCAACAGGGGGAGGAAAGAAGAGAAAGGCCGCCCCAACTAGGGAAGCCGGAGGGTCCAAGAAGGGGAAGCCCCTTCTGCCGGACTACGCCCCCGACACCGAAGACGGCGAGGAGAAGTGGCCCTCCAGGGTCAAGCCCCTGGCAAAATCATAAGTGTCCGGCTACCCGAATGACTTATTGCACTCCTTTATTATTTGATAGCTTCTAACACCGAAGCTAATCATACAGTCCGCACAGAGCTCACCTTGGCGATTCGTTGAGTGGATCTCTGAATTTGTCGGATGTGAATAGCGCTTCACTTCCGACGGCCTCCTCCCCTCTCCCTACAGACGGCGCGGAGGTGGAGTCCCGTAGGGGATAAAACCAGGAGGAGGTGGTCCTGGAAGCGCCACAAGGCGACCTTCCGGACTCCCAACCCAAAGGGGGTAAAACCCCGTAGGGAACTAAGTCCGGCCCTGGGCCGGACACTGCTTCGGAACCATCAGTGGTTCCAGAGCCCAACAGGCGGCACCTTCAGAAGAAGGGCAAGTCCGCGACGCCGGCGACTTCCGTCCACCCGGAGGCGCCAGACAATTTGCTGGAGGCGCTCAACGGCGCCTCTATCAACGAAGAACACCGCACTGTTATGAGTGCGGTGATTCAGAAGGTTCAGTCCGCCAAGAGCGGGCTGACGGAAGCCTGCACAAGCCTATTAACGGGCTTTGAGGTATGTGTTCAAAAACATATATAAAAAATGTTACCGCATAGACAGTAGCCCTTGATGCTTAGTTCGGTGTTCGAAAAGAGAAGCCAAACTGAGGATCTTAAAAGATATACGCAGGAGTCTAATAGAAATATGTCAATATGGGAATGCAGGCTGCGCTGCTGACCTCTGCCGCACTGACTGTGGAGGTCAATGCCTTGAAGGAAAGCCTCGAGCAGTCCGAGAGCGAGCTCGACCGTGCCAAGAAGCAGCTCGAGGATAAAGAGGGTACGTAGCACCTCCTGTAAATGTATATAGAAATACTTGGTTGCATAATAATAACAGGACCAACATTAATGTTGCAGGAGCCACGACCGAGGTGGCGAACCTGAAAGAGGAGGTTTCAAAGGCCGAAAAGAGTGCGGCCTTGGAGCGTACCGAGCGAGAGAAGCAGGAGGCGCGGGTGACGGAGGTGCGGCAAGAGCTCCAGGCTCTTGTGGAAAAACACGAGAGTTTGGAGCATGACTCGAAGACTCGAGAGTCCGAGCTTGCCTTGGCTCTTGAGAGTGCCAAGACCGCTAAGGCCGAAGCCCAGAAGGCCCTTCAGGAGATCGAGGCGATGAAGAAGATAGAGGCGGCTAAGGAATTCTTTATGCAAAGCAAAAATATAAAAGTTAATTATCTGCTACTTACCCGAATCCGGAGCTCTCCAGGAGCGTTCGCCGATCTGCCCCGTAGTGTGTCTGATGCCGCCGCATACTACCAAGCCGAAGAGGGGAGCTCGACGGAAAAAGTGTTCTGGTCTCAGTATGCTGAGGCCGAACATCCGGTGCCCCTGAGCGACCAACTGAAGCAGCTGGTTGAGCTCCACAAGGTGGCCGAACAGGCCATGAAGGGCCTCATAGCTCGGTTGTGGCCAGGAGAAGCCATGCCTGGGAGCTACTTCGGTCTGGTGCGGCGGCTAGTGGACGCGTGTCCGTGGATTGAGGTCGTCAAGTGCTCCGTTTGTATTGAAGGTGCCCGTCGGGCCCTTGCCCGTGCTAAGGTGCACTGGGGCAAGCTAGACGCGGAGAAGTTGTTGACGGACGCGCCACCGCCGGGCAAGGAGTATCGTACGCCCGAGATGTATTACAATGGCGTTCTGAAGGGTGCCCGCCGCATAGCGGATGAGTGCTCCAAAGATGTAATTTTTGAGTAAACTCGCATTTGTTATCCTGTACGCTGAAGCTTTGTTCATATGCGTTAAGCAACGCTTGTTAATTTAAAATATTACCTTCTGTGCAGCCGTTTATCAAATCTGAGAGATGCAAGTCGTCGGCTTCGACCCCCATGCCACGAGTGCTGGGGTATTCGGGATAAACCTGAGCGCTCTTGTTCCTATTCTTGGGTCCATCTAGGGAGGCGTTCAGCACAGCGAACCAGGCCGTCGGACTTATAATGCTTTATTACTCTCACTTAGCCATAGAATTCTATAATTTTAAATTTCGGCGAAGCCCCTAGTATTCGGAAGACCGAGTTTGGGGCGCTATCCACGCCTAGGCCGGATAAGTCCGGTTCCTCGCTTGAAGCGGCATAAGTCTTTAAGGACTCGAAAAAACCTCGCGAACAGCGACCGATCTCTCGCACTATCATGACAGTCAGTTTTAACTTTCTCTACTGAGGTGTTAACCCAGCTCAACTGGGGCACAATCGTAGTAGTTCTCCTAGCGCTACCTTAGCCAACAATGCGGAACGTAAGGTACCAATACATGGGAGCCGGGCAAACCCAACTATTGACCAAAGACATGATTCGGAGCCGATGCATATAGTGCTATAAGTTCGGGGTGCCGCACTTGTTAGAGTGTTCGATCTTCTCACACCATGTTATGGGGTGTTGTAAGCCCCTGGTGTATTATCCGTACCAAAGTGTACGGTTGCATAGTGTCATGACTGAACATATTTGCATATAAAAATAGATAAGTACAATAATAGGTAAGAGCTATGTATTGTTTATTAAAAAAGGGCTGCTGCAAAAGCAGAACGATACAAAAAGTGCGGTAAGCAAGAGATGAGAGTATTTGACATATTCCCCTTTAGGGGCAAGCTGCAGGATTGTAAGAGAAACAAGTATTAAACTCATTATAAAGACCACCTGGACTTTTGACGTGGCTTGCTTCCTCCCTGGCTATTGCATCGTTGGTTCGGCGAGAGTATTGCCGGACAGGCCTTCCGAATAGTTGGGTCCTGAAAGTGTGTGAAAAGGAAAACGGCGAAATAGGGAGCCCCTTAGTGCGGTTGAGCCACATTCTGGGCATGCCGTTGTTGTGCCCCTCCCCTTATGCCCATGGTATCTCTAAGGTGTAATTATGTACGCGTGGTACCAGTATCGCCATTTGACGGGGGTTGGGGTTGGGGCCACACTGCTATGCTTGCTCGGAACGTGCCAGCCGGATTTGTTGTAGGTTACTTCGGGCTCGCTTGACGTTGTCCGGACGTTTGGCACCTGGATTGGAGAACTACCTTGAGAGGCTACTCTGTACTTCCGCTGCCAGGTCCGCCATGTGCTCCTCCGTTCGGAGAGAGCGTTCGGTGTTTCCGTTTACCGTGATGACTCCACGAGGTCCTGGCATCTTGAGCTTGAGATATGCGTAGTGTGGCACCGCATTGAATTTGCCAAATGCGGTTCGCCCGAGCAGGGCGTGATAGCCGCTGCGGAATGGGACTATGTCGAAGATTAACTCCTCGCTCTGGAAGTTATCCGGGGATCTGAAGACCACTTCGAGTGTGACCAAGCCTGTACAGCTGGCTTCTACCCCTGGTATGACACCTTTGAAGGTTGTATTTGTGGGTTTAATCCTTGAAGGATCGATGCCCATTTTTCGCACTGTGTCCTGGTAAAGCAGGTTCAGGCTACTGCCGCCGTCCATTAGGACTCTGGTAAGGTGGAATCCGTCGATAATTGGGTCTAGGACCAGTGCGGCGAATCCGCCGTGACGGATGCTGGTGGGATGGTCCCGTCGATCGAAGGTGATCGGGCAGGAGGACCATGGGTTGAACTTTGGGGCGACTGGCTCCAGCGCATACACGTCCTTGAGAGCATGCTTCCGCTCCCTTTTGGGGATGTGGGTTGCGTATATCTGGTTCACCGTCCGAACTTGCGGGGGAAATCCCTTCTATCCTTTGTTGTTCGGAGGCCGGGGCCCCTCCTCGTCATCGCTATGTAGCCCCTTGTCTCTGGTCTCGGCACTTAACTTGCCTGCCTGCTTGAACACCCAACAATCCCTGTTGGTGTGATTGGCTGGTTGTTCGGGTGTGCCGTGTATCTGGCACGAGCGATCGAGTACCCGGTCTAAGCTGGATGGGCCCTGAGGGTTTCTTTTGAATGGCTTGTTCCGCTGACCCGGTTTAGAGCCTCTGAATCCGGCATTGACTACCGTATCTTCAGTATTATCACCGTTAATGCGGCGTTTATGCTTGTTGCGACGTGACCTGCCGTTGCTATCCTTGGTATCCAAATTGCCGGGGCTCTTGGTTATGTTGTTGCTACGAGCTAGCCAGCTGTCTTCTCCCGCGCAGAAGCGGGTCATGAGTGTCATGAGGGCTGCCATAGACTTCGGCTTTTCCTGTCCTAGGTGTCGAGCAAGCCATTTGTCTCGGATGTTGTGCCTGAAGGCTGCGAGGGCCTCGGCATCCGGACAATCGACTATTTGATTTTTCTTGGTCAGGAACCATGTCCAGAATTGTCTGGCCGATTCCTCTGGCTGCTGGATTATGTGGCTTAGGTCATCGTCGTCTGGTGGTCGCACATTGGTGCCCTGGAAATTGTCAAGGAATGCGGATTCCAGGTCCTCCCAACAACTAATTGATTCTGCCGGCAGGCTATTAAGCCAATGTCGAGCTGGTCCTTTAAGCTTGAGCGGGAGGTATTTGATGGCGTGTAGATCATCACCACGGGCCATGTGGATATGAAGGAGATAATCCTTGATCCATACCGCAGGATCTGTTGTGCCATCGTATGATTCGATGTTTACGGGTTTGAAGCCCTCGGGGATTTGATGATCCATTACTTTGTCTGTGAAGCATAGTGGGTGTGCGGCGCCCCTGTACTGGGCTATATCGCGACGCAGCTCGGACGAGCTTGGTCTGTTGTATTCGGCCGGGCCATACTTATTATGTCCGGCATGACGGCTAGCGTCACGTGAAGCGGGGCGCCCATCCGATCCGTAGATCGATCTCGTTTGCCTTGCCTTATTCTCCTAGATTTCTCGCAGGTCTTTTGCAGCTCCCCGTACTCTGGTATGTTTTGAGCGGTGTCGGGGCGCGGCTTGGGTTGAGGGCCTGAAGGCCTCTCTATCGCGGCCACGGGGTGGCCGATCGGGCGCATCGTGCGCTGGTGATGTAGGTTTAGTTGCTTCCTCCTCAAGTTGGGGAAGCAGCCTACGCTTCGGGTAGCTCTTGGATGGGCGTTCTATTTTATACTCTTCGACCGCCAGGACTTCGGTCCATCTGTCGGCTAGCAAGTCTTGGTCAGCTCTAAGCTGCTGTTGTTTCTTCTTGAGGCTGCTTGTCGTGGCTACGAGTCTGCGTTTCAAATGCTCTTGCTCGACGGGATCCTCTGGCACGATGAATTCATCGTCGTCGAGGCTTGCCTCGTCTTCGGAGGGAGGCATGTAATTGTCGTCCTCATCCTCTTTGTCGGCCTCTCTCTCATGAGGGCTGGCTCCTTCGTCCTCCTGCACTGAATCCTGCCGGAGGGGGTTGTCTTCGGCACTGTCCGGCGTATTGTTATCTCCGGTGCCAGAATCGCCGTTTTTGCTTTGGCAGGACTTAGAGCGGCGCCGCTGACGTCGGCGCTTGGGTTGCTTCTTGGAGGGGTCATCCTCCGTTTTCTCCTCGCCATCCCCCGCTTTAGGGGTGTCCACCATGTATATGTCATATGACGAGGTGGCTTTCCAGTTCCCTATAGGCACTGGTCCTTGATCGTCTCCTTCATCGTCGTCCATGCCGTCGATGTCTTTGGAGTCGAAGTCGAGCATGTCGGTTAAATCATCGACAGTGGCTACGAAGTGGGTGGTGGGTGGGCTACAAATTTCTTCGTCGTCCGCGTCCCAACCATGTTGGCCGTAGTCCAGCCAGGGCTCTCCTGACAACGAGAGAGACTTTAACGAATTCAGGATGTTGCCGAAACATGAGTGCTGAAAGACATCTGCGGCGGTGAACTCCATGACCGGAGCCCAATCGGGCTTAACCGGGAGAGGTGCGGGATTTACGGAGTCCGGATCAGAGTCCGACACCTTGGAGTCAGGGGCCTTGCGAGGGACTAGGCTGGTATCCGGCTCTATGGCCGTAGAGATTGCAGTTTCCGGGGTGGCGTCTAACCGTCCGTCCCCGACTGGCATAGTGGGCTCCGAGCTAATGGTCGGAGCGGACACCTGAGCGACGCTCTGGGCGTTGTCCGATGACAGAGCTAGATCATGCCCATCATGACAGTGCGGCGCGCCCGGTTGTGGCTCGAATCCGTCAAAGATCAAGTCCCCGTGGATGTCGGTCGTGTAGTTCAAGCTTCCAAACCTGACCTGATGGACAGGGGCGTAGCTCTCGATCTGCTCTAGATGGCCGAACGAGTCGGCCCGCAGTGCGAAGCCGCCGAATACGAAGATCTGTACGGGGAGAAAAGTCTCATCCCGGGCCGCATCGCGATTGACGAGCGAAGAAGCCATCGGGCCTAAAAGGCGACGACACAGAGGAACTCTCAATGAAAGCACCAATGTCGATGTCAAAACCGGCGGATCTCGGGTAGGGGGTCCCAAACTGTGCGTCTAGGCGGATGGTAACAGGAGACAAGGGACACGATGTTTTTACCCAGGTTCGGGCCCTCTCTATGGAGGTAAAACCCTACTCCTGCTTGATTAATATTGATGATATGGGTAGTACAAGAGTAGATCTACCACGAGATCGGAGTGGCTAAACCCTAGAATCTAGCCTATGGTATGATTGTTGTTCGTCCTATAGACTAAAACTCTCCGGTTTATATAGACACCGGAGAGGGCTAGGGTTACACAGAGTCGGTTACAATGGGAGGAGATCTTCATATCATATCGCCAAGCTTTCCTTCCACGCCAAGGAAAGTCCCATCCGGACACGGGACGGAGTCTTCAATCTTGTATCTTCATAGTCCGGGAGTCCGGCCAAAGGTCTTAGTCCGGCCATCTGGACACCCCCTAATCGAGGACTCCCTCAATTATCCTTTTACTCTGCATGTATAACTTGTCTGAAGTCTAACTAAGCAAAATGTTTGACCAAATCCTTTCTTAAGAAATACAACAGGACAAATGTATGGCTTGAAAATTTATTGCATGATACAAGTTATGATATTGTTTCGAATCCTGGATCTTAAATTTCAGAAAATCCAAAAGTGAGCATGAATTCTTGAAACTGAGCATGGTCACATGATATGGCACAAATATTACTTCATAAGTTTTTTCTTCAATTTGAGACAAGCTGCTTATGACAAGTTGCACAAATGAAGAGCCAAGGTATTTTGGAACAAATACCTGTCACGTTAAGGCGAACGCTTTCACTATTGAAACCGTGGGCGTTTACGTGCCGCCACGAGTCCCCACTTCTCATTGGCAGGTGCCATCCGAGCAAGCGTGTGATGAGTCGACGGGAGGCGTGCGAGCAGAGCGCTGCGCCGGTTGACAGGGAGGCATGCAAGCAGACCGCTGTGCAGGCTCACCGGGAGGCGAGCCCTTTGACCAGGCTCCGCCGCCCACCTTCGTCCCAACTACTCCCACTTTTAATGTCACCGGTGCCGCAGTTTAAAATCAACCCTGCACTACCCGGTATCGCTACAATCTTCTCTCTTCCTCTCCGATTATCCTATCTCTACCTCCAACTAGCCTGACCTAAACGTACGCCATGCCGCATCACGATGGTCTGCCCTTAGTGTTCCAGTTTCCTGAGGAAGACACCCAGCCGGAGTCTCAAGAACATAAGGCGCTTTGGGACGAGCTTGAACTGGCCTTGCGGGAAGACGCCGCGCCTATCCACGCTCCCGTTCCGGCTCCCGTCGCCCTGACTACGCCAGCGCCCATCCCCATGGCATTGATGGGCTGGAGCCGCACATTGTCGCCGAGCTTGATCCCACGGGGTTCCACGAGGTCCCCGCCGACTTTCACGCGCCCGTGCACCTGCCAGCGCATGCGCCTGCGCGTGCACTGACACGCACGCCCGTGCCGGTGCCCGTGCACCTGCCAGCGCATGCGCCTGCGCGTGCACTGATGTGCGCGCCCGTGTCGGTGCCCGTACACACGAATTTCTCCGCCGTGCCGTTGACAGCGCCTGTCCCCGCGCGGGTGCCAGTGCCCCCCTCAGCGGCATGGATGGCCGCCGTCGACCGCTTCCTTGCACCAACGCCAGTCGCCTCCTCCCGCTAGTTGACTCGCTCCGAAGTCCAAAACATTTTGGCCTTCCTTGAAGCTAGGCCAACATCCAGGAGTACGCCAATAACGGCGCAAGACGTTGCCGTTGCCGTCGGTCAGTGGCCCGACGACACATAGAGCACGGCAGAGGAGCCGCTTCCCACCGCAAGACGCCCCCGCCGCTGCCGCGTAATCTAAATTTGCCATGAAAAATGTTCGGATTGCCATGCTTAAAATCCGAACCTTTATCATTTCCGTTTATTTTATATCGATCGTCGTATAATTTAAAGTCGGAGTCAGACTGAACGAAATCTATGGTTTGATCGATTGAATGTTCTGCTAGAAGCATATCAAATTAAATATAAAACGTCATCAAGCCACATGTATTCCTTGTCATCCAACGATCTAGACTACTTCAATGTCGAGAGCTCAACACGTTTAGCATGCAGTTAATTTCATGCCAAAATAGTGCTAATCACATAATAACACGCAAATAATATCCTACTTAATATCGGCATGCACTTAATATACTTCCAAATTAACGTGCATTGCACATACACACTGATTAGTGCTGCTAGTACGTGAAACTGGTGCCGTGACTGGTGAACGCGTCTAGATATGGTCAACGACAACATCGCCCGTGAGTTCTTCGTGTTTGCCCGTCCGTCTAAACGCAGAAGGGGAGGAGAGAGAGAGCACACATGGAACCCACCAGTAAGTGAAGGCGAATAGTACTAAAAATAATATTACATGTTATCCATTAAATGGGTTGTGGTAATATAAAAACATTATGTGAACAAAGGGGGGGGGGGTACAACAAACATTGTTGTTCTACATATGTTGCCCGTTGACGTGCGGCTTGAAGGCCCGGTCGCATGTTCAATCCTCGTCCTTAATTTTTTAATTTGTATATGGGTCCAAATTTGTTTCATGACATGTGGGCCTCCCGGTGTGTAGTTTGTAGCACTTTAATTTGTGGGTCGAAATTTGTTCCATTCCAAGTGGACTATCGGTGTGTAGTTTTGTAGTTTATTTATAATAATAAAGAGAACAACATGGTTTTTTGCAATAATACCATGGTGCGACGTTGAAGGCGTGAAAGGACGTGCGAGAGAGAAATGACCGAGCCAGAGGGAAATCAACTAGGGGAGTTGCGGGCGTTGCAACGGTGTTTGGAGTAGTTGTGGGCCGAATGCTACGAAAATATAAACTAAACCGACCGGAATAAATGCCTACACAAATTAATCCAAGGTTGGAGTGCCCCTCGCAATGTAAATATCTCCGGCTTTGCGAGGTATGGAGAGGTAGTAGCTTCAATGCGTGGAAGATATGGTGTGAGAAAGTGAGGTCAATCCAGAGACATATAGATAGAGAGACAAAGTGAGTGTGGTCCGACATTCATTGAACAGATATATATGCTCTGGAGAGATATTGTCTAATTGAGATTTTGGCAAGGGTGAGGGCTATAGATAGAGCTTGAGAGATGATCCAGTCACAGACGTGTAGATATATTTTGTGTGTGGGAGGAAGCAAGGTCAATCGATCACATAGGGTCATCGTGCGATCGAAAGAGTGAGACGGGTTGGAGAGAGTGACCTAGATAGACAATGTGCGTGAGAGAGTATACAATGTGAATAGGTCGAACTGGGCTCAAACATGGTGATATATCGTTTTTGTCCGAGAAAGAGCGAGGTCAATCGAGACATATAAAGAGAGAGAGAGAGAGAGAGATAGAGATAGATAGAGAGAGAGAGAGAGAGAGATTGAGTGAGCATGGCCCGCCATGAGGTCGAAAGAGTGGCGACGGCTTGGATGGACTGACCTAGATAGACAATCTGTGTGAGAGAGTATAGAGATTGTCGATCGAGGCCCGAACAGGGAGATATATCATTTGTGTGCGAAAGAAAACGAGGTTAAACAAGACTTAGATAAAGAGAGCAAGATTGAGCGAGTGTGGCCCGCCATGCGGAAGATAGAGTGAGACAGTCTCGAGGGAGTGACCTAGATATACAACGTGCGTGCATGCACATGAGAGGTTGGGGGGCTAGATAGGCAATGCATGTATTTAGCGCGAGAGGGTGAGAGGGAGAGGGGGAGAGAAATAGGGAGAGCTCGGCATGGGGTGCAATGGCGGGTGTGTGAGGTAAATACATTTGGTAACAGAGTGGAAAAAGGGGTTGTGTAGTTGAGAGACTTAGAAATCAAAACTTGGAGAGAAAGAATGAATGTGTGTTGGAAACCGATAGCTTCCTAAGGTGGTTAGGAAAGGAAGATTGACCGATACATGAAGTATGTAGCGTGTGTGCGGGGGGGGGGGGTTGAATGTACATAGTACGAGACTTAACATCGATGTTTCAATTCGGTGTACATTGTAAGATTTGAACTGAGGACCATGCCTACGAGTAATTATTTTGAATTCGTGCCATACTAAGTTTCGAAAAGTTGACATTGACTCAATTTGTTGTGCTTTTTTGTAGGTCATATGTTTGAATCCATCCAAAAGTTTTCTCACTACCATGGTGTTCATCATATACATATCAATTTGTATTAAAAAAAGTAGTGTGGATACAATGAAATGCGAAATCCACGTTAGAATTGGAGATCGCTACGTGACACACACTCTAATTCAAATAACTAATTATGTGACACACACACTCTAATCTATGTTAGCGTGGATACCGTTTCAACTTTTTTTCAAATAACTCCTCATTAATTAATTTATAGTACTCCCTCTGTTCACTTTTATAAGACCTTGAAGACGTTTCAGACAATGTGCAAAACAGTTCATTTTAAGTTGTCTGAAACGACTTACAAAAGTGAACGGAGGGAGTATCTCGTTTTGAATGACTAATTATTGCAAGGAAAACACGGGCATGGTAATACATACAGATTCGTTTACAAATGAAAGAAGATTCGTTTGCATTTTCAAATGTAGGCGCACCAGGCAGACCAGGGTCGTGTCGGGGTGGACGTTGCTTCGGTGCCTTAAAGGCACCTGCCTTTGGGTCACTGACATGTGGGCCAGCCACCTGTTGGGCCCACATGTCAGGGACACAAAGGCAGGTGTCTTAAGGCACCGAAGCATAGTCTTGTCGGGGTGGTCGCGTGTGTCAGACGGACGCGTAGCACCCAGCCACCCCCCCAAAAGGACGACGACAAAATAAGTTTTCTCTTCCACATTTTGGATTGAAATATCTGGCGGCCCCAATTCCAGCCCTGCAAAATCTCTCTTCTCCACCGTCCCCTTCTGCGCCCAGATTGCTCAAATCCCTAATTCACCGCCAACCCAAGCAAAATTCGAATCACCCCTCGTCTCGTCTCTTTCCCCACCTCTGTGCCGGACGACGACGACGAAGACGACGGTCGCGCTTCACCACCGCACCGGAGCTACCTCATCTACGCCCTCGTCCACCACACCGGGTGGTCCACCGACAACATCGGCCGCCGCAACCGACGTGCCTCACAGACACCGAGTTCCACCGCATCAGGTGCGCATCACCGACGCCGTCTCCCAGCTCATCGGGGCTACTTCACCGAGCACATCGTCGCACCGCCGCCCCCGAGGCTGTTGGGGCTTCACCAATGGTCTCGTCCACCGCATCATAGCGCTCCGCTGTCACTCAAGATATGCATCCGTGCGTGACCAGCCAATGCCAGCACATCACCCTCAATGGCTCTGAAGTGACCCGCACTCTAGCTAGGCGAGCATGCCCAAACGCCGGCCCGAACTAGGTATCCACACATCACTCCCTTGTGCACTATTCAGACGATGTTTGGATATCCTTTCACTGCTCTCTTAGCTTACACGCCTATGCAACTCTAACTTTAACTCTTATTTCTTTTGTAGATATCATCTGAAACAAGCAAATCCATTTTTTAGCGAAGCATGACGGTGCTACGGGATCTGGTACACATCCTGCACACCCGTATAACCTTGTAAGTATATGTCCTCCGTGTTGGAAATATGCCCTCGAGGCAATAATAAAATGGTTATTATTGTATTTCCTTGTTCATGATAATTGTCTATTATTCATGCTATAATTGTATTGACCGAAGACCGCAATACATGTGTGAATACATAGACCACAACGTGTCCCTAGTGAGCCTCTAGTTGACTAGCTCGTTGATCAACAGATGGTCATGGTTTCCTAACCATGGACATTGGATGTCATTGATAACAGGATCACATCATTAGAAGAATGATGTGATGGCAAGACCCAATCCTAAGCATAGCACAAGATCCTGTAGTTCATTTGCTAAAGCTTTTCTAATGTCAAGTATCATTTCCTTAGACCATAAGATTGTGCAACTCCCGGATACCGTAGGAATGCTTTAGGTGTACCAAACGTCACAATGTAACAGGGTGGCTATAAAGGTGCACTACAGGTATCTCCGAAAGTGTATGTTGGGTTGGCACGAATCGAGACTGGGATTTGTCACTCCGTATGATGGAGAGGTATCTCTGGGCCCACTCGGTAATCCATCATCATAATGAGCTCAATGTGACTAAGTAGTTAGTCACGGGATCATGCACATTACAGAATGAGTAAAGTGACTTGACGGTAACGAGATTGAACGAGGTATTGGAATACCGACGATCGAATCTCGGGCAAGTAACATACCGATTGACAAAGGGAATTGCATACGGGATTGCTTGAATCCTTGACATCGTGGTTCATCCGATGAGATCATCGTGGAACATGTGCGAGCCAACATGGGTATCCAGATCCCGTTGTTGGTTATTGACCGGAGAACATCTCGGTCATGTCTGCATGGTTCCCGAACCCGTAGGGTCTACACACTTAAGGTTCGGTGACGCTAGAGTTGTTATGGGAAATAGTATGTGGTTACCGAAGGTTGTTTGGAGTCTCGGACATGGCGAGGAGCTCCGAAATGGTCCGGAGGTGAAGATCAGTATATTGGACGAAGGGTATTGGAGTCCGAAATTGTTCCGGGGGTACCAGGTGATGACCAGCGTGTCCGAAAGGGGTTTCGGAGGCCCCGGCAAGCGTTGGGGGGCCTTATGGGCCAAGGGGAGAGGGAACATCAGCCCACTAAGGGGCTGAGCGCCCCTCCCACCCCATCTCATGTAACCAGGAGAGGTGGGGCGCCACCCCTAGGGCAGCCGCCCCTCCCGGCTTGGGGGGGCAAGTTTCCTAGGGGGTTGGGGCGCCCAAACCCATCTAGGGTTTCCCCTGTGGCCGCCGCCCCTCCCCTAGGGAACCCTAGTGCGCCCCCCTCCTCCCTTCCCCTATATATAGTGAGGGAGAGAGAGGGCAGCCGCACTCTTCCCCTGGCGCAGCCCTCTCCCTCCTCCAACACCTCCTCCTCCTCTGTAGTGCTTGGCGAAGCCCTGCTAGAGAACCACGAGCTCCATCACCACCATGCCGTCGTGCTGTCGGAGTTCTCCCTCAACTTCTCCTCTCCCCTTGCTGGATCAAGAAGGAGGAGACGTCCCCGGGCTGTACGCGTGTTGAACGCGGAGGCACCGTTGTTCGGTGCTTAGATCGGATTTGGCCGCGATCTGAATCCCTTCGTGAACGACTCCACCGACTGTGTTCTTGTAAAGCTTCCGCTTAGCGATCTTCAAGGGTATGAAGATGCACTCCCTCTCTCTCTCGTTGCTAGTCTCTCCATAGATTGATCTTGGTGATGCGTAGAAAATTTTGAATTTCTGCTACGTTCCCCAACAGTGGCATCATGAGCTAGGTCTATGAGTAGTTTCTATGCACGAGTAGAACACAAGTTGTTGTGGGCGTTGATTTTGTTCAATATGCTTACCGTTACTAGTCCTATCTTGTTTCGACGGTATTGTGGGATGAAGCGGCTCGGACCAACCTTACACGTACACTTACTTGAGACAGGTTCCACCGACTGACATGCACTTGTTGCATAAGGTGGCTAGCGGGTGTCTGTCTCTCCCACTTTAGTCGGATCGGATTCGATGAAAAGGGTCCTTATGAAGGGTAAATAGCAATTGGCATATCATGTTGTGGTTTTGGCGTAGGTAAGAAGCGTTCTTGCTAGAAACCTATAGCAGCCATGTAAAAAACTTGCAACAACAATTAGAGGACGTCTAACTTGTTTTTGCAGGATATGCCGTGTGATGTGATATGCGCAAGAAGGATGTGATCAATGAAATATATGTGATGTATGAGATTGATCATATTCTTGTAATAGGAATCATGACCTGCATGTCGATGAGTATGACAACTGGCAGGAGCCATATGAGTTGCCTTTATTTATTGTATGACATGCGTGTCACTGAATAACGCCATGTAATTACTTTACTTCATTGCTAAACCGTTAGCCATAGTAGTAGAAGTAATAAGTTGGTGAGACAACTTCATGGAGACACGATGATGGAGATCATGATGATGGAGATCATGGTGTCATGCCGGTGATGATGATGATCATGGAGCCCCGAAGATGGAGATCAAAAGGAGCAAAATGATATTGGCCATATCATGTCACTATTTGATTGCATGTGATGTTTATCATGTTTATGCATCTTATTTGCTTAGAGCGACGGTAGTAAATAAGATGATCCCTCATTAAAATTTCAATAAAGTGTTCCCCCTAACTGTGCACCGTTGCAAAAGTTTGTTGTTTCGAAGCACCACGTGATGATCGGGTGTGATAGATTCTAACGTTCACATACAACGGGTGTAAGCCAGATTTACACACGTGAAACACTTAGGTTGACTTGACGAGCCTAGCATGTACAGACATGGCCTCGGAACACAAGAGACCGAAAGGTCGAGCATGAGTCGTATAGTAGATACGATCAACATGAAGATGTTCATCGAAGATGACTAGTACGTGTCACGTGATGATCGGACATGGCCTAGTTGACTCGGATCATGTATCACTTAAGATGACTAGAGGGATGTCTATGTGAGTGGGAGTTCATCAAATAATGTGATTAGATGAACTTAATTATCATGAACATAGTCAAAAGGTCTTTGCAAATTATGTCGTAAGCTTGCGTTTTAGTTCTACTATTTAGATATGTTCCTAGAGAAAATATAGTTGAAAGTTGATAGTAGCAATTATGCGGACTGGGTCCGTAAACTGAGGGTTGTCCTCATTGCTGCGCAGAAGGCTTATGTCCCTAATGCACCGCTTGGTGTGTTGAACCTCGAACGTCGTCTGTGGATGTTGCGAACATCTGACATACACGTTTTGATGACTACATGATAGTTTAGTAATATTAAACGGTTTAGAATTGTGGCGCCGAAGACGTTTTTGAAACGTCGCGGAACATATGAGATGTTCCAAGTGCTGAAATTAGGATTTCAGGATCGTGCCCACGTCAAGAGGTATCAGACCTCCGACGAGTTTCTTAGCCTGCAAACTAAGGGAAAAAAGATCAATTGTTGAGCATGTGCTCAGATTGTCTGAGTAATACAATCACTTGAATTGAGTGGGAGTTAATCTTCCAGATGAGATAGTGATGGTTCTCCATAGTCACTGCCACCAAGCTATTAGAGCTTCGTGATGAACTATAACATATCAGGGATAGACATGATGATCCTTGAGCAATTCACGATGTTTGACACCGTGAAAGTAGAAATCAAGTAGGAGCATCAATTGTTGATGGTTGGTGAAACCACTAGTTTCAAGAAGGGCAAGGGCAAGAAGGGATACTTCATGAAATGGCAAATCAGTTGCTGCTCTAGTGAAGAAACCCAAGGTCAAACCCAAACCCGAGACTAAGTTCTTCTGTAATGAGGGGAACAGTCACTGTAGCAGAACTACCCTAGATACTTGGTAGATGAGAAGGCTGGCAAGGTCGACAGGAGTATATTGGATATACATTATATTGATGTGTACTTTACTAGTACTCCTAGTAGCACCATGGTAATAGATACCGGTTCAGTTGCTAAGTGTTAGTAACTCGAAATAAAAGGCTACGGAATAAACGGAGACTAGCTAAAGGCGAGGTGACGATATGTGTTGGAAGTATTTCCAAGGTTGATGTGATCAAACATCGCATGCTCCCTCTGCCATCGGGATCGGTGTTAAACCTAAATAATTGTTATTTGGTGTTTGCGTTGAGCATAGACATGATTGGATTATGTCTATCGCAATACGGTTATTCATTTAAGGAGAATAATGGTTACTCTGTTTATTTGAATAATACCTTCAATGGTCTTGCACCTAAAATGAATGGTTTATTGAATCTCGATCGTAGTGATACACATGTTCATGCCAAAAGATATAAGATAGTAATGATAGTACCACCTACTTGTGGCACTGCCATTTGAGTCATATTGGTATAAAACACATGAAGAAGCTCCATGTTGATGGATCTTTGGACTCACTCGTTCTTGAAAAGTTTGAGACATGCGAACCATGTCTATTGGTATGTACGCATGAGGAAATTCCATGCAGATGGATCGTTTGGACTCACTTGATTTTGAATCACTTGAGACATGCAAATCATACCACATGGGCAAGATGACTAAAAAGCCTTGGTTTCAGTAAGATGGAACAAGAGAGCACCTTATTGGAAGTAATACATTTTGATGTGGGTTGTCCAATGAGTGCCAAGGTACGCAGTGGATATCGTTATGTTCTTACTTCACAAATGATTTGAGTAGATGCTGAGTATATTTACTTGATGAAACACAAGTCTGAATTATTGAAAGGTTCAAGTAATTTCAGAGTGAAGTAGAAGATCGTCATGACAAGAGGATGAAATGTCTATGATATGATCATAGAGATGAATATTTGGGTTACGAGTTTGGCACACAATTAAGACATTGTGGAATTTCTTTCACAACTAATAGTGCCTGGAACACCATAGTGTGATGGTGTGTCCGAACATCATAGATGCACCCTATTGGATATGGGGCATACCATGATGTCTCTTATCGAATTACCCAATCCTAAGCATAGCACAAGATAGTGTAGTTCGTTTGATAAAGCTTTTCTAATGTCAAGTATCATTTCCTTAGACCATAAGATTGTGCAACTCCCGGATACCGTAGGAATGCTTTAGGTGTACCAAACGTCACAATGTAACTGGGTGGCTATAAAGGTGCACTATAGGTATCTCCGAAAGTGTCTGTTGGGTTGGAACGAATCGAGACTAGGATTTGTCACTTCGTATGATCGAGAGGTATCTCTGGGCCCACTCGGTAATCCATCATCATAATGAGCTCAATGTGACTAAGTAGTTAGTCACGGGATCATGCATTACGGAACGAGTAAAGTGACTTGCCGGTAACGAGATTGAACGAGGTATTGGGATACCAATGATCGAATCTCGGGCAAGTAACATACCGATTGACAAAGGGAATTGCATACGGGATTGCTTGAATCCTTGACATCGTGGTTCATCCGATGAGATCATCGTGGAACATGTGGGAGCCAACATGGGTATCCAGATCCCACAGTTGGTTATTGACCGGAGAACATCTCGGTCATGTCTGCATGGTTCCCGAACCCGTAGGGTCTACACACTTAAGGTTCGGTGACGCTAGAGTTGTTATGGGAAATAGTATGTGGTTACCAAAGGTTGTTCAGAGTCCCAGATGAGATCCTGGACATGACGAGGAGCTCCAGAATGGTCCGGAGGTGAAGATCAGTATATTGGACAAAGGGTATTGAAGTCCGGAATTGTTCCGGGGGTACCAGGTGATGACCAGCTTGTCCAAAAGGGGTTTCGGAGGCCCCGGCAAGCGTTGGGGGGGGCTTATAGTCCAAGGGGAGAGGGCACATCAGCCCACTAAGGGGCTAAGCGCCCCTCCCACCCCATCTCACATAACCAGGAGAGGTGGGGGCGCCACCCCTAGGGCAGCCGCCCCTCCCGGCTTGGGGGGCAAGTTTCCTAGGGGGTGGGGGCGCCCAAACCCATCTAGGGTTTCCCCTGTGGCCGCCGCCCCTCCCCTAGGGAACCCTAGGGTGCCTCCCCCTCCTCCCTTCCCCCTATATATAGTGAGGGAGAGAGAGGGCAGCCGCACTCTTCCCCTGGTGCAGCCCTCTCCCTCCTCCAACACCTCCTCCTCCTCCGTAGTGCTTGGCGAAGCCCTGCCGGAGAACCACGAGCTCCATCACCACCATGTCATCGTGCTGTCGGAGTTCTCCCTCAACTTCTCCTCTCCCCTTGTTGGATCAAGAAGGAGGAGATGTCTCTGGGCTGTACGTGTGTTGAACGCGGAGGCACCGTTGTTCGGTGCTTAGATCGGATTTGGCTGCGATCTGAACTGCTTCGTGAACGACTCCACCGACGGCGTTCTTGTAACGCTTCCGCTTAGCGATCTTCAAGGGTATGAAGATGCACTCCCGCTCTCTCTCATTGCTAGTCTCTCCATAGATTGATCTTGGTGACGCGTAGAAAATTTTGAATTTCTGCTACGTTCCCCAACAGTGGCATCATGAGCTAGGTCTATGAGTAGTTTCTATGCACGAGTAGAACACAAGTTGTTGTGGGCGTTGATTTTGTTCAATATGCTTATCGTTACTAGTCCTATCTTGTTTCGGCGGTATTGTGGGATGAAGCGGCCCGGACCGACCTTACACATACACTTACGTGAGACAGGTTCCACCGACTGACATGCACTTGTTGCATAAGGTGGCTAGCGGGTGTCTGTCTCTCCCACTTTAGTCGGATCGGATTCGATGAAAAGGGTCCTTATGAAGGGTAAATAGCAATTGGCATATCACGTTGTGGTTTTGACGTAGGTAAGAAGCGTTCTTGCTAGAAACCTATAGCAGCCACGTAAAAAACTTGCAACAACAATTAGAGGACGTCTAACTTGTTTTTGCAGCATATGTCGTGTGATGTGATATGCCCAAGAAGGATGTGATGAATGAAATATATGTGATGTATGAGATTGATCATATTCTTGTAATAGGAATCACGACTTGCATGTCGATGAGTATGACAACCGGCAGGAGCCATATGAGTTGTCTTTATTTATTATATGACCTGCGTGTCACTGAATAACGACATGTAATTACTTTACTTCATTGCTAAACCGTTAGCCATAGTAGTAGAAGTAATAAGTTGGTGAGACAACTTCATGGAGACATGATGATGGAGATCATGGTGTCATGCCAGTGACGATGATGATCATGGAGCCCCGAAGATGGAGATCAAAAGGAGCAAAATGATATTGGCCATATCATGTCACTATTTGATTGCATGTGATGTTTATCATGTTTATGCATCTTATTTCCTTAGAACGACGGTAGTAAATAAGATGATCCCTCAATAAAATTTCAAGAAAGTGTTCCCCCTAACTGTGCACCGTTGTGAAAGTTCATTGTTTCGAAGCACCACGTGATGATCGGGTGTGATAGATTCTAACGTTCACATACAACGGGTGTAAGCCAGATTTACACACGTGAAACACTTGGGTTGACTTGACGAGCCTAGCATGTACATACATGGCCTCGGAACACAAGAGACCGAAAGGTCGAGCATGAGTTGTATAGTAGATACGATCAACATGAAGATGTTCACCGAAGATGACTAGTCCGTCTCACGTGATGATCGGACACGGCCTAGTTGACTCGGATCATGTATCACTTAAGATGACTAGAGGGATGTCTATGTGAGTGGGAGTTCATCAAATAATGTGATTAGATGAACTTAATTATCATGAACATAGTCAAAAGGTCTTTGCAAATTATGTCGTAAGCTCGCGTTTTAGTTCTACTGTTTAGATATGTTCCTAGAGAAAATATAGTTGAAAGTTGATAGTAGCAATTATGCGGACTGGGTCCGTAAACTGAGGGTTGTCCTCATTGCTGCGCAGAAGGCTTATGTCCTTAATGCACCGCTCGGTGTGCTGAACCTGGAACGTCGTCTGTGGATGTTGTGAACATCTGACATACACGTTTTGATGACTACATGATAGTTAGTAATGTTAAACGGTTTAGAATTGTGGCGCCGAAGACGTTTTTGAAACGTCGCGGAACATATGAGATGTTCCAAGGGCTGAAATTAGGATTTCAGGATCGTGCCCACGTCAAGAGGTATGAGACCTCCGACGAGTTTCTTAGCCTGCAAACTAAGGGAGAAAAGCTCAATTGTTGAGCATGTGCTCAGATTGTCTGAGTAATACAATCACTTGAATTGAGTGGGAGTTAATCTTCCAGATGAGATAGTGATGGTTCTCCATAGTCACTGCCACCAAGCTATTAGAGCTTCGTGATGAACTATAACATATCAGGGATAGACATGATGATCCTGAGCAATTCGCGATGTTTGACACCGCGAAAGTAGAAATCAAGTAGGAGCATCAATTGTTGATGGTTGGTGAAACCACTAGTTTCAAGAAGGGCAAGGGCAAGAAGGGATACTTCATGAAATGGCAAATCAGTTGCTGCTCTAGTGAAGAAACCCAAGGTCGAACCCAAACCCGAGACTAAGTGCTTCTGTAATGAGGGGAACAGTCACTGAAGCAGAACTACCCTAGATACTTGGTAGATGAGAAGGCTGGCAAGGTCGACAGGAGTATATTGGATATACATTATATTGATGTGTACTTTACTAGTACTCCTAGTAGCACCATGGTAATAGATACCGGTTCAGTTGCTAAGTGTTAGTAACTCGAAATAAAAGGCTACGGAATAAACGGAGACTAGCTAAAGGCGAGGTGATGATATGTGTTGGAAGTATTTCCAAGGTTGATGTGATCAAACATCGCATGCTGCCTCTGCCATCGGGATCGGTGTTAAACCTAAATAATTGTTATTTGGTGTTTGCGTTGAGCATAGACATGATTGGATTATGTCTATCGCAATACGGTTATTCATTTAAGGAGAATAATGGTTACTCTATTTATTTGAATAATACCTTCAATGGTCTTGCACCTAAAATGAATGGTTTATTGAATCTCGATCGTAGTGATACACATGTTCATGCCAAAAGATATAAGATAGT